>NW_025999999.1:10854454-10889389 GCF_001458135.2 Marmota marmota marmota | reverse complement strand
TATATATATATATATATATATATATATATATATATATATATATATATATATATAAAGGGCATTTATTTTGCTGGTTTATAGGATCAGAATGTGCAGGCTGAAGAGCCAGAGGAACCAGCAAATACTCAGTCCAAGAAACTAGAAACTGGAGCTTTGGAGGAAGGACCAATGTTGCAGTCCCATTTCAGTACTGAAGGCCTGTAAACTCCCTGAAGAGTCACTGGTCAGAGTCCCCTTTAGAAGAGAGAAAGAACTGGAGTCTAATTTCCTCAGGCAATCACATCAGCGATCATAGCACAAGCTCAGGAAGAATTGAGCTTGCATCTGCACTGGCTTCCTCCTTCTTCTACTTTTTCATTCCTTTCAGCTCCAAACCTCTTGGACTCTGCTATCCACATTTAGGGTGCAGCTACTTCTAATTGCTGTCCCACTTGCCAATTATTCCTGGAAACACCCTCATTGACAGACAGAAATTTCTTAATCTTAGGCAACTTCTAATAAAATCAAGTTGACAATTCAGATTAACCATCACAGCCCAAAGTCCTACATGCTTTTGTGGTGTATTCATGACCAGAGACTGCTGTAGCTGATCAGAGGTGATATAAGCTGGAACACAATTCATCCTTATCAGGACTGTAGTTCTTCACCTGGTACTTGAGTAAATCCAGAGGCTCTGTCCATGGATATTGGCCTAGAACCAGGACTTATGGATTCTGCCAGGTGCGCAGTTTCATCATGACATGGCTAGTTCAACATTTTAAGAAAAAGTTCTGTGCTTACTTGCCTTTTCTAACACCTAAAAGTTGCAATGTTTTTCTGAGTTGTTCTGCCTAAGGTTGAGGTAGGGGTGATAGAAGTAGTTCCTTGGATGTGGTTAATATGGAACCAGAATATACACTCTCATGCATTGACCTGAGAGCAAGGGCTAGGGGATCTGCCCCTCCGTAAGTTTTCTGTGGCAGGTCTGGTAGACGTAGATCTGCACTTAATTCCCTAACCCTTCCCAAAGTAGGAAGCACTGCTTGGAGTTTGGGAAGGAGTGATAGAGGCAATCCTTTCCTTCCTGCCTCCTTCGATTCATTTATTGTTATTGTTGTTGTTATTATTATTATTATTATTGTTATTATACAATCTATTTATAATATCTCACCTGATTTTCTAAACTCTTGTGAAGATATTTTCATGTGTAAATTGTTGTTCAAGTTAATATTTCTCTGTGGAGATGATCACTGGATAGATAGTCCTACTCCACTGTATCTTGCTCTGCCCTCTATATTTCCACTTCTTAACAAAGCAAAATTGATTGGGTTGTCAATATTTCAATTTTAACAGTTCAAGTTCTCACAATAAACACTGCCTTTGTTAGAGAATCGAAGAAACTCAGATTTCCTTTAAAGCCAACAAAAAATTGTTGTGTTCTCACAATTTTTATAGTTTCCCTCTTATAATATTAATGATAATGTTTTTCAATCTTGAAGCAAAAAAACTTGTTACATGATTGCTTCAATTCTTGTGTAAAATATTTACTTCAGGGATATTTAAAAATATTACATTAATACTTCCTGCTTATTTAGCACAACAAACAATGAAATAAAAGACATCAAAATGGGACCATTGCTGTTTAGGAGTGCTTCATATCTTCGCAGTAATTCTATGCATGTGATCAGTCCAGTTAAACTCAAGATACATAACTCAAATATCAGTGATTACAAAGATATAGTGCTGGCTAGTTTAGTGAACAAAAGGGAGTAATGTCCTTGTCTTCAATAAGCATATATTCTAGCAGAAAAGTTTGATGTAAATCAGGCTTTTAATTCTGGTCAGTGTAGTGTGAAATGCTTAATTTGGAGTTAAGAATGCTATGTAGTTATAGGAAAATAAAATATTGATTATGACCAAGAGAAATTAAAGAAAATGTCTTTGAAAGTTCGGTATTTAAGATCAAACTTAAAAGGTGTGTATTTCATTGATTAATGATCTCTAGGTTATTGCAATGTCATCTCATCTCTTGGTGCACAAAGGCACAGAAAAAGGATTTCAATCTGTATATAGGCAATGGCGAGCTGTCTATTGCAATTTGAAAATGTATGATAAAAGTATACATAAAATCATGCCATGGAATTGAAAACATAGTTTAAAGTAGCTATATTATCCAAACAATGCTATGAATCAGTTAAACAGAGACCATTACCCCTAGTTTATCAATGAGGAAACACTTAAGAGTTTCAACATTACCTCTCTTGCAATACTTGATTAAGCCATCTATGGAAGTTTTTCTCCAGAACTGAAGGCAGCGATAATAATAGTCAGAAAGGGAAAATAAAACCAAGTGGAAATACTACAAGTCTAAAACCAGGACTGTATCTGTTTCTTTCCTCCCTTAATCTTGTTATACCCTTGTCCCAGGATTCAGAGAAACAAAGGAGGGCCCATCAACTGCCTTACTCTACCACATGAATCAGCAGTTCCATAAGAACTTGTGAACTGTAACTGTACCTATATACAGTGAACTTTGGTGCATGAAGCACATCTACTCTTTCAATTATCTCTTTTACATCCTGTGAAAATTGCTCTCGTATACAACCCTAACTTGAAACCACATAGGGAAGGGGCTTCTAGGAAAGTAATCTCAGTTTAACTTAGTTAACTTGTACAGTCATCATGATTGTAGAGACTCTGGATACTGTTATATTCCTCTGAAGAGTAATTTTTGTCTTAGTAGGAAATTAATATGGCAGAACTTCAGCTTTACATCCTATATCCTGTATATGGATTTTTACTAGAATCAACATTCCGTTTTGTTGTTGTTGTTGTTGTTGTTGTTTTTTTTTTTTTTGGTCACCTGATGTTCTGGGATCAGTAAGACACATGCTTTGCCTATAGACATATTTTATATGAATCCCTGTTTTACCTCCCTTTTTGCTGAATATCCCACAGTATCTTTAATTGTGCCATATCAACACTAAACATTGTCCCCTAACACTTGAGACCATTAAAGCTGTAGCTTTCTGTTACCCAGTACATAACTTTTGGAAATGTCTTTATTGATTTATTTATTTATTTATTTATTTTTTATTTTTTAATTTTTTATTGTTGGCTGTTCAAAACATTACATAGTTTTTTTTATTTTATTTTAAAAGCAGCTCTAAACAGTCACAATTTCTGTCTTTAAGGTTATGTTTATAAGGTTGAATATTTGTGTATCCTAAAAAGATATATTTTGAAGCTATGACCTCTAAAATATGATATTCAGAGGAGGGACCTTCATTAGGCAGTTAAGTTTAGATAGCATCATGGAGAGTTTTACCCCCATGATAGGATCTATGTCTTTACAAGAAAAAGTAAGACCAGAGCTAAATCTCTGCTCAAGAGTATACAAAAAGAGATATATGAACACCAAATGAGATGGCGGGCAGCTACTGGCAAAGAGAAGAGACTTCAGAGGAAAATCTGCCTTGCTTCTAAACTTCAAACTCTCCAAAATTATGAGAAATGAGTCTGTTGTTTGAGCCATTCCATCTTTGTTATCATTTGTTATCGATGCTTTGTTAAGGTAGTTCAAGTAGACTAGGACAAGTTGTCTCCACTCCAGTTTCTGTCTGCTTTGGTTATTGTCTAGTGCTTGCCAAATATCATACTGTGTTTTAATATTTTTTATGCTAAATATGTAATTTTTATCTCTGTTAGTATGATTGAGCTATTTCACTATTATCAAAAATAAGAGGTTGTTTTTCTAAATAAAAATGCATTATTCATTTAAAAAATCATGTTCACAAATATATGTGATACACAATGAATATTAAAATGTCTGAATAAGTCTATTTATATATGCATAGAAACAAATATCTGAAGGCTCTGGAGCAAAATATTTAAAGGTAGTACTACAGTGGTAAGCTTGTGAGTGGTTTTTTTTCTATTTGCTCTTCATATTTTATGTTTTCTTACACTGACTATGAAATATTGTGTAGTATTACAAAGAAATATAGGATAAACTGCAAAAAAGCAAGCATATTTAAGAAAAACACAATACTGACATGTCTGCTCTTATTTGCAATACCTTTACCTTGATTTAAGACTAGCCAAATCAATTTAAGAACTTTATCTTTGCTTTTAATTTATATCTCTTTAGAGACTTCATTCAGTACTAAAATCTAACAATTAGCTCTAAAGTCAGCAATTCTTTTGTAGTTACTGGATATTAGAATCAATCTAAATCTTTTATTTTGTAATAGTGAAAATATGTGTTTATATATTAAATAATCTTTCTCAAGTCAGTTTTGTGTAGCAGTGTATATTAACATTTTTATCTCCTTAATAAATAAAATGATCATTTTCAAGATAAATGACTCATTAATATTCTTTGTTTTCCTTTTTATTCCAATTTCCTTTTTCTACCTCCTTTTTATCTTTTTTCCAGCTTTCCCCCCCAATATTTTCTACCTTTATTTCAAGTACTCTGCTATACTCTGGAAACCCAGAGTTGAATTAACCCTGGCCTCTCCAGGGGTCAGACAAGTGTACAAGCCATTGCCTCATGGTGTGATGACCTCTGAGATGGGGGTATGCAGACGAGGCTGGAGAAAGGGGAGCAGAGGCACTGAGCACCTCTAGAAAATCAGGAATAAAGGCTTACTGTTTCCTCTGAGGCTTTATAAGAAAAGGTATGAAGAGCACATTCAGGTTGTCTATTCTCTTTCTCTCTTATACATTCATTATAACTTAGGAGTTATCATTGGAAGTCCTCTTTTAGAAGGTAGAGACAGAGAACTGTTTTATATGAAGTAACATCTTTTAGTACAGTCAAAATTTATGTTACAGAGTTTTTTCTGTTTACTTCTAAAAGTATTAAAAATACCTCTCTCTCTCTCTCTCCATATATATATATATATATATATATATATATATATATATATGAAAGCTTGATTCAGTCATAATTAAGAAAATAGTGCCAGAATCACTCTTAACTTACAGTCCACCTATGTGACAGCTGTAGGAAATGGGTGGCTTTTAGATGGTAAGATGCTGGTAAGTATCTAAGTGACTTCAGTATTAGCACTTGGATAAAGCCTCATTTAAAGAGACATAAAAATAAAAGTTTTGCACAGTAGTTTTAAGCCACTTTTGATGAAGCTGATTGATCTCCTACATTAAGCAGAGAAAACTCAAGTTCCCCAGGGAAACACATAACATGAATATAAAACTAGCAGATATTACTTACACCATGTCTATGGGTCCTGCATATTTTCTTTCTTTCACAGTTCATATGATGATCTTTGAAAACATAGCGCCTTCATGCTATTTTGAAATAAAACTCCTCTCTGAATTTGCAGGGTAAAGTGTACAAGATAACCAACACATTTAGCCTCTACATGAACCCAACTCATTAGATGTGATGGGTGCTCTAAAACCAGTGATGGAAAGACCTTGGGAATTTGGGAAGGTTGTACAAGTTTTCACACTTCATTTGTAGCTAATATAAAGTATTTGATTCAACACAATGGGGTTCAAAATCTCGTAGGAACAGGAAATTAGCACATGCAGCAACATCTCAATGTCATAGAAGTTAACAGTTGTTGGGTAGATAAATTTTTGTTGTTAAACATTAAAATAGTTTTTTTCTTCCATAACTCACTGTGGAGATCCAAGTGGAAACATAAATTTATAATATTGTGTATTTTGAAAAGAGAATGTCAAAGATTAATTACTTCTAAGAGAACAGCACAGAGATTTTTACATGATTCACACTGACAGGGAAGAGATTATGTTTTGTAATTTGAAAGGAGAATATATATATATATATATTTTTTTTTCTTTCCCTAAAATCATGAGGAAAAAAAAAACTTGAAAAATAGTTATCATCCTATTTGTTTTTTTTAAGAATATTTATTTAGAGATGGGAGTAAATGAAAATATGGGCATATATTTTATATCCACATGGATTCTTAAGTTAATATATGGAAAAAGTGGACTAATTCAGTTTTCACTACAGAAATGTGTAAATTCAGCAAATATTGGATTCTCTGTAGTGTGGCCTACCATGCTGCCAATATTTCCAAAGGTAAACCTGATAAAGTCTCACTGTGCCAAATTTCTGGACTAACAGAAAAAAGTTATGTTTATTTCAGAATCTTGGCACTCCTCGTGTCTTCAGGAACTATGAACTAGGTAAAATGTGGAAGGGATCAGATATGAAATAAGAATTTGTCCTCAATTCCAGACAAGGAAATTTATGCTCAAAGTAACTCCTTCTTTGACATCACTTGTTCTCCCAGCATGGGCACAAGTTTGCTGTGATGCACCAAGCTCCCCGTCCTGGTTTATACCCAAATATTTGTCTTGACATTGTGATCTGAACTTTCAGGGATTTCTGAGTGTTCTTGGGTCAAGTCCAGATCAGTGCATGAAGAAAATAGGTATTGCGTGAACTACTAGAGGAAGATAAGAGATCTCCACACCCCTCAGTGCAATGTTGGTGAAAGCACAGTTCATTCAGAGAATAACCTGAATTTTCGAATGTTTCTCAATACTCAATATAGGCTGGGAGCAAAGTGGGAGGCAGAGCCCAAATAGGAAAGGCTAATTAGTGATCATTTGGACACGGCTCAGTCATGAATTTGGGAGAATGTTTTGATGGGGGAACAAAACAAAATATAAAAAAGAAAAGAAAAAGAAAAATTAGAGCAGGTAGAGTGATTAAGAGGTCAGTGGGGCTGAAGCTCAACTGCCTGTCCCACCACTATACTCTTATGGCTTCAGGCAATTTCATAACGGGTCTAATTCCAGACTTTTATTCTCTATGTATATACTTGATACACTTATAGCCCCCATTTTATATGATTATTATAAAATTAAGAATGAAATAACAATGGTAATACTAAAACTGGACTACTATTTAATGAATATACACTTAACAAGGTTATCACAGTCTCTGGCAAATATTATTATCTTTAACATCATCGTTTTTATTAGGGTGCTTCTTTGATTTTCATAGCAGTTCTGCTTTTATCTTCGTAATACTGGTTAGATGAGTCTCCTTTATTCTTCAGACCTTGGTTTCTTCATCCAAAAAAATGTCAGGGATAGATCAAATACGTCCCAAGCCCCTGAATGTCCAACCTTCTGTAACTCTTCTGAGAGTAGCCATTTATTTATGCATATTCTCACAGAGCTCCAACCTGGAAGATATTATGCAGGGAATAGAATTGGAAAAATCCAGGAAAATAATTCAGAAAGAACATGATGATAGAAAGAGACCACAAAATCCCCACCTATTTTCAAAGTCACTTATGCATTCCCCATGAGACTGCCCAAAATACAATTTAGAGAGACACTGAATTGGATTCAGAAAGTTGAGTGTTTTATGAATTTTTGTCTCTAAGTGACATATGCCTTTCTGCAAAATCAGAAAATAGATTCGTTCAGTGCAGGGAGTGGAGTATTACTGATGTAATTGGGTAAGGCTGGCAAAATGTGTTCAGTTTTAGTTGATGACACTGAATAAATCTCTTGTCAGGAATAAATTGAGTATTCATGGAAACTTCAGTGTACCTATGAACACAGACCGGCAGAGAAATCTGAGAGCTTGATTATATTTTCTCATATGGATTCAAAAGCATTATGGAAATGGACTTAAATACAGAGGAAAATGCAACTGTGGCTCAGTTAAAGACAACAGCTTCCCTCTAAAGATGAAAAGGAATCCCACTGGAACCATCCATACGCCTGAGCTGTGTGCCATGATGTGACACGAAAGTTCACAGTAGACCTTGGATCTCACATTAATCCGACTTTAAGAAATTTGTAACCAGAGTAGAAGGTGCTGCCACATGGAATATGGGGGAGCTTTAAAATTTGTCAATCTGTTTAGGGGCAACTAATAACACTTACTAGCTAACTGCATTGAATGATTAACATTACATTTGAAACAATGACCACACTTTTCGGAATCCCACAATATGACCTAAATCTCAAAGATGAATAAATGTATATAGCAAAACATTACGAAAATTTATATTCTTTTTCTTGCTTAAAGTGCAGAAATCTCAATGCATTTGATTAAGTGTATCCTATAAATGAGGATATGGTGCTCAAAATTGTATGTTCACAGACTCCAAGCAAAGAGAACTGAGGATGAACTGTATTTTTTGACTAACCCGCAGTTGTCTACTCAGAAAACTAAATGTGCCTCTAAAATACTTGTATCAATCCCTAGTGTGCAGGGCAAGCATCATAATTGTGGTCAAGGTTTATGGATCCATAATTATTATTAAAAGAGAAGATTGGGATTCTAGCTATTTCAAAGAATACCAATTTATATTGTTCTCTTCATGGAGAACAATCTTTGGAGTTTATATCTGATTTCCTCAGGGCTGGACCATTGCCTCTATGGAACACATGCTGAATGATGCTTTGAAATCTGAATTCTTGAGCAACAACAGGCTTTTCTTTCTAATTTCCAGTGAGATGTGAAATGGGAAAACTAGGAGTTATGAAGTACAAATACTTCACATATTCAGGATTATCACTTACTAAGTTTGTGACTTTGGGCTAATCCATTTGTCTCATTTTGAGTTGGGTAAATTCAAACACACTAAGTAAAATTCAAACGCACTAAGCAATGCACATGAAAGTTTTTGTCAGGAATAAAGTATAAAGAAGAGCAAAGTGAGCTGTTCACTTGCATGTGACCTGATGGATTCAAATCTAAATTCCATTGCTTAAAAGCAGTAGTATTGAGGAATTTTCTCAGTTCTCAGGTTTATGAATAGAAGTAATAATATCCCATACTTCTGAGCATCATGAAGTTGATTCAGAGAAAACTCTAATTAAAATCATTAGAAATCATGTGGCAGAGGCTAAGTGCTAAATACATTTTAATTATTTTTATTTTGATATCAAAGATTAAAGAAATGTGATTTTTCTTCTTTTGTTCTTTCCCTTTTAGACTCCCAGTTTGCATTAATTTGCTCTTATTTAATTAAAAATATTACATTCCTGTTCTGCAATCCTTTTATACCAATCTGTGGAATAGGTATGTCCTGTGTGTTTCAAATTGTCTGTGACTAAAGCCTACTGTGGATACTTGGGGAGATTTACAGATGTCTGACTGCAGAATAACATGTTTAATGCCTTGAACTTTGTCTTAACTAAATAGACAAATTGATATATCAAGTGTTGTTAATATTTTAAGACAGACTTTCCATTTTTTTCCTATTCCAACAATATTCACTAAGCAGGCAATATGCTGGTCACAGTGTCTAAAGAGATGAACAAGACTGGTGCATTCCCTGCAATTACTGGGCTTGTATTTTGCTGTAAACCCCAGAACAGTAAATCCCAAACACACGCCCAGTTCAATGCAGGCCCATCTCTGAAGTGGATTGTTTCCACCTCTTCTATTCTGCTTCTTTCTCTCTTTTAACTGTTTTCCTTTAACATATTAAAACACTTACCATGGCAATTTGCACTGCAGGGTCTATTTCTGGAGAATTTAACCTAAGAAAATGTCCAAAAGGAAAACCTGAACAAATTTATGGATATAAAGTAACTGATTCCTGAGTCAAAGTGACAGCAGATTTCTCACCTTAATGATTTATGAAATTCCTTTGGTTCTGCATTACTAATCAAAGTAAAAGGTTGAGAGGTTAACATCAGATCTAGGACCAAAGTTACAAGTCTCAGAAATGAATAGGCTCCAGAAAAGTAGCACACTCATAGGGAAGGGGTGTTCTGATGTTGGCAGACTCCCATTTTCATACTCTTCAGTTAAGAGAAGACAATGATGTTACAATAATAATAGCAAAAAAAAAATGGTTAACATTATGGAACTTACAATGGCATTGATTTTTCATGGATACTTTTTAAGTCACTTTGGCCTCTTAAAGTCTTGTGACTCACCAGACTCATTTGATAAATGGAAAACCTGAGATATAAACATATAAAGTTGCATGGCTAGTAATTGGTGAAGAAGAGATTTGAGCACAAATAATCTGGCTCCAAAGAATCCACTCCTATTCCTACAAAGTACAGCCTTTCATGTACTGAGATATGGGGATGATAGCCAAGATGAGGGTGATCACTATTGAAACAGCAGCAGCAGTTCTATGTATATTGTGTCGAGAAGACTGGGCACTGTTCTATAGGCTTTGCAGGTATTATCATATCCAAACCCCATAAAGAATTAGATGACAGTATTATAGTCATTTGAAGAACATGAAATAGAGATAGTTTAAGTGAGTTACACAAAGTCACAGTTAGATAGAAGCAGTCAGGATGAAAGTAAAATATATGACATTCTCAACAGAGAGAGATGGGACATTTTAATTCTGAACTACTTACTTTACTCTTTGTTTTGTAGTGGTTAAATTATTTCAGAGTTAGGGAAATTTTTTACTGCTTTTATTAACTACAAAAGCAAAGAAAAATATTTTACATTAAAAAAATCACTTTATTTTTATTGTGAAGATTTCCCTTTATGCTCTCCCAGTTTATAGTTTTATTATTTATATTTAAGTTTATGATGTATTTAAAAATTTTCGTATGGTATGAGTTAGATGTGGAAGTTCATGTTTTTTTTTTTTTTTCTGGTGTGATTATTCAATAGTCCAGTACTTTTTGTTGAAATTTTATGTTTCCCCATTGAATTTCCTTGCCTGTGATATGTAGGTCTATTGCTATATCCCTTATTTCACTAGTACTCTATTTTTATTATTGTGGCTTTAGAGTGGGCCATGGAATCAATAGAATATCTACACCAAATTTGTTCTTAATTTTCAAATTTTTTTGTTACACTAAGTTCTTTACATTTTTATGTGCATTTTAGAAACAGCTTTTTCTTCTCTTTCCCTTTCACTCATTTATTTATTATTTTTAATTGGTGCTTTATAGATATACATAAAGTGGAATTCACTGTGGTATATTTATACATGCATGTAGCATAATTCCACATATCCTCCCTTATCCTAATCCTTCTCCTCCTCCTCCTTTTTTCTCTCCCTCCCTTTCTCTCTTCTTCTTCTACTCCACTGAGCTTCACTTTATTGAAATTATATATGACACCCCACTTCACTCTAGCTTCCACCTATGAAAGAAAACATTCAAACTTTGATTTTCTGTACCTCACTTATCTATTTTGCAAATTTCTTTAAAATGGTCCAATTCTGATGATGAGTGAGATCACATTGAAATTGTGAATCAATGTGGGAAGAATATAAATCATAATACTTTTGATTTTCTCTCTATACACTTGTATATCACTCCATTTATTTAAGTTTATTATAACTTTTATCAAAATTAGTATTTTGTAATTTGCACATCTCTTATTGACTTTATAACTAAGCAATTTATAATTTTTGATTCATCTGTTTTGTTAAAATTGGCCCATTTGGACCAGAACCCAGATCACTAGCAACTAAATGCATTTCTTTTTCTTTTTTTAGGTTATAAGAAGCTTAGTCTTCAAAATTCAATGCCGTATCTCAGCATTTCTTTAAGGAAAGGACAGTGGTTGTTGACGGAGAGAGGAGGGCACATCTATCCCTTCCCCACGCTTAGGATTATTATTTTTTTCAATTACTGATAATTGTGACATTAGAAACAAAAAGTAACTACCACAATATGGAATATAGTCTAAATATTCACATTTTCCTACAAAAAGCATTTACATTAAAAAATGTGACTTTCCCTAGATACAATTTAATAAGAAAAGTTTAAAGCATCCATTTTTGTGACTGTTCTATTCCACATTAGATTTAAGCCATCAAGAATGCTTTAAATATAGCCCACCAAGAATGAAGAAAATATATTTGGTGATTTTCAAGTAATAGAATCAAACTATTAAATTGTTTTGAAGATCATCCAATAGAAAGTAATTTTTGATGGCTCAGCCCTTGATGAGGACAACAATTTCCTCAAGAAATTGAAGTCTCCAATAACTCATCCTGGAGCCAAATCTAATTTCAATACAAGTGTACTCAGAACCTTATGGCAACCTGAATAAGGTCTGACTGTGCAGAAGAAAGGGCACAGTTGTCAGTGTTATCTCAGTGATGAGCACATCCTTTAATAAGTGCATCTCTATGAGAGCTTTGTGGAAAGGCTAAGATTTTTTACAATTGAAAGAAAGAAAACATCTCCTTGAATGTGTCCTTAAATTGAAGGACCTGACAAGATATAAAAACAAATAAAGGTAAAAGAAGTATTATACTATTTCTTTTATGAGAATTGTCCAGAGGCAAATATTTGCATGACATATTTCCCCCTTGGAGGAAAGAGAATTAATAACAGGGAACAGTAGCAAGGGAAAGAAATTAAAATGCTGAGTCTAAGCTCTTGGGCAGATGAAAAGCCAACTTAGTAATGTGTTTCTCAATTTGATCCCACAATGGGCAACTGTTGCTTGTGCTTATGAGACATTTGAACAGACTTAGAAAATACAACTTGGTATTGTCTACTCAGAAAGAGGGAAATATTTATTGGCTGGTTTCCATCCCCAATTGGTCAAGAATAGCTTCACAATTAACATTTTTTTTTCCCAGCAATTCTGGGTAACATATGTCTGAATACAAGGAGGGTTTCTAGAAGTACCTCGTGGCTCAGCATCAAAGAAACCACTGGTGGAAGCAAGAGCCACACAGAGTAGGTTTCTACTGAAACACTCCCAGTGGCACCTGCAGAAATCTGATCAAAACCAGCTTGAAACTGGTTGCAGAAAACGTGCCTGGAATTACAGGGTGTGTTACTCAGCTTTTCATCTTTGTGGCTAAATTATCTGACATACAATTGAAGGAGGAAAGGTTTATCTTGGCTCATGGTTTCAGATCATGGCTGACTAACTTCATTGCTTTGGGCCTGAAGTGACACAGCATATCATGGCAGAAGGGTGTGGCAGCTCATGGCGGCTGGAAAGCAAGGAGAGGAGAATGGACCAGGAAGGAGACACAGTCTCCAAAGGCACACCCTCAGGGACCATTCCTTCAAACAGGTCTTACTTCCTCCACCCTCCACCACCTCTTAGTAATCCATTCAGCTTATCAGTGGATTGGTTCTACTGATAAAATCAGAGCTCTCATGATCCAGTCCTTTTCCAAAAAATCCCACCTTTGAACATTGCTGCATTGGAGACCAAGCCTTCAGCACACCAGTATTTGGGGGACATTTCATAAAAAACTATAACATAGGGGACGATGAGTGGTGCACAGAAAGTGTTTAGTACATTATGATTTTGACCATTGCTAATGGTAGTCTTTCCAATTACTGCAAATGGGATTTGCCAATTATATGCCCTTTTTGAAATTGAATGTCAGCCTGATGGCAGACAATTTAAATCATCCTCTATTGCCAATCTCTTTGCTCTACTTGTATCAGGTGGATATTTTTTTTTTCTTACAATGTCTCAGAATACGTATCATCATGATCTGATGTAGGGCTGTCAGACTTCTTCATGTCTTCCTTATTCTTCTATTTTAAAATTATTGCTTCTCAAGGGATGTAACATGAAAAATGTTTGCTAAGTAGAGTAGCAGACTAGAGAAAAGTCCTCTGGTAATATGAAGAATTTAGAAGTCTACCAATAAGTTATGTTGAATACATTTCTTATTTGTCTATCCATCCATACAAATGCTGAATAGTTACCTGAGTATAAACCGGAGGATATCTATATATAGAATAGTGCCTTGAAATGGTACTTTGATGTACAAACAAGCTGTAGGTCAACAGTATTGAGACTAAGCTCCTGATTTTCTGTTGCCTTCTTTTGGTGTATGAAGAATTCAAAAATTACCAGACAATGTGAAAATACCTAAAGTACATCTGCACCCACAGAGAACTTAAATCTCCCAATGAGAGTTAACAAAGAAAATGGACTTTACTAATGGGGACCAATTCAAATGCACCAAAGAGATAAATGGGACCAACTGTCCCTCAGCAAACCTAGGTCTAGGGATCAAGATAGACAAACAGCACCCAGATAGACAAACATAAACCAGAAAGAACTGTGGGAACCCAGCCTCTTGCCCTTTCTGCCTTTGCTTCCTGGCATTAAATGAGTAATTTGTTGCCCCACATACTCCCTGTCTGCCATCTGGCACATCCATTGGAAGTTCAATGAGTCTGTCCTATCTTCAACTGGAATCCCCTCCCCA
This sequence comes from Marmota marmota marmota, assembly GCF_001458135.2. Classification (NCBI taxonomy): domain Eukaryota; kingdom Metazoa; phylum Chordata; class Mammalia; order Rodentia; family Sciuridae; genus Marmota; species Marmota marmota. The sequence goes on along the minus strand of NW_025999999.1, from coordinate 10,875,248 downwards.
GTCTAGTAGCTAAATAAAACTTTTCTTTTTATAAGTTAATATCTCAGGTATTTCATTACAGTGACATGAGGATGACTAACACTGCCTTTGAGGGGAAAAAATCATTTGCTAAATTTTGTCCTCCGAGAAATATGGAAATTCTGATATTTTGAGTATGCCATTGGGGAGTTTTACTTTTATATCCTTGGTGTATAGCACAATTGTTGTTCTCTGTTCAGCCTAAATTGAAACACATTATTTCTTTCCTAAAAGTTTGGGCAAACCAAAATGTATATATATGTTAGTTTAGAATTTCTCAACCAACAAGAGATATCCAGTATCATTACTTGCCTTAAAAATATTTCATTGTAAGCATCCTTCATATTAGCCTATTTGGTGCTCTGTGAATGTATTTTTTTGTTGTCAGGAATTTGGGCTTTCATTTTTTTTTATGAAATACAATAAATTATACATAAAACATATTTCATATCCTTATAGCCAGAAAGTAAACCTGTCACCATGCAATTGAAAATAGGTCCCTGATTGATAGAGTACTTTGCCGAGTAGCCTCTGCGAATTGACTGACCCTCTTGTGATTTAAAAATCCGTGCATCTCAGCAGTGATTATTCATCTGTCTATGCAACCTTTTTATATGACATTATTGTTTTTGTGTTTGATTTAATTCAGCATACCCATATTGAATATAATCTGTGCTTCAGGAACTGTGCTTTACTCTAGGGATTAGAGACATTGTTCCTGTCTTTGCAGAGCCCACAGCCTAATGAAAAAAAGCAGAGGATACAAATTCCTGTATTATAATCACAGTAACAACAAAAATAAGTAATAAATCCCAGGAAAGTCCATTCCTGCATAAATCAGTTTTACCTAGAGATAAGGGAGAATGGGATGTATTGCAGAAGGAAAACAGGAGATAACACTGATGTGGGTATTAAGGATTGTGTAGGAGCTTGCCATGTGGACTTGAGACAGGTAAAGCTAATAGGATTCAGATTTTTCTGAGTTAGAATGGTACAGGCATAAATATGTTAGAAACGAAACAACCTGCTATGTTGGGGAAATGGCAAATACATTCCGAAATGAATGAAGAAAAAAAACTGAATTAGTATGAAAAAGAAGGAAGAAAACCTAGTTATGAAGGTTACTGCCAAGGAATTTGGAATGTTTTTTCATGAGATGCCAGAAGATGTTACAAGTTGCACTTTGCCAGCCAAGCTTGCCAAACATAAGGCTAAAATTAGATGATTTTCTCCTACAGCCTTCAAAGTCACTTAATAAGCTCCCAGTCTTCCTAAAATTCAGGAACAAATCACAAATTATGTAGATTTTCCTCTTGGGAAGAAGATAGAAATTTTACTGAGGTTAGAGTAAACTTCTGATATCACATTTCTCTGTTAACCTATACCATCTCTGGAATTGGAGATGAAAGTAACTGATTGGCCCTATATAGTTGCATCAGAGCTGCAAACTTCACCATTACTCATTTTATATACTTATGTAAACAAAAGTAAATGAAAACAGAAAGATTGCAGTACTTGCAGATTTGCATGTTTGCATACTGGACCTAACTGTAGTACTTAGAAAAAGAAAGCTCATAAACAGATTTCCCCAGAAGCAGTAGGAGAGAAAAAAAAATGAAGACACAAAAACAGTGTGTCTGTTTAGCAAATACAAGAGGTTTGCCAAGTGATTCTGTTCCCCTTGAATAGTATATCTGCATTAAACACACATTGATGACAAATGGGATGTCTTCATTTATTGGCAGGTCAATCCAGAGAACCCACAATTTCTGATGTATAGCTCCAATTCCCATACTCTGCCTCTCCTTACAAAGCTCTTTTAGAATTCTCCCTTGGGGTTTTGTTGCCTACAATGATCAAAAGACAGGCAAAAAAGGAAGCATCAAATGGAACCAAAATGATGAGAATAAATATAAAGGGAGTTTCCAAGGGCTATTTGATGCTGAATGAGTGCAGTTGTATGCTATTGTACGTATGCCTTTCAATGCATGTTCAGCCTAGACACAGAGAGCAATATGCATCACTAATCAGAATGCATAAGAATCATAGTGCTACATTCACCTAAGTGATACCAAGTGACTTTTATTGTACTTGCAACACCCACAGGCTGATGTGCTATTTTGAAAGGCTTCAAATATGGAAATAGGTTGAAGAGAATAATTATGTATAAGTGTTGGGAAGATCTTCATATCCTCCAAACTGTTTCTATGTGTAGGATCCTCCCAAAAGTGTCAAGCATGGCTTAGCACTCCACTGTCACTCACTTCCTCCCATGTAACTATCCATTGTGGTTGGTAAAGTTTTCTCAGCTAGGAATAGCTTGGGTCTCATAAAGCAGTGCATACTTCAATCCCTTTTCTCCACTCACTTTATCTTGACCACCACAGGATACTGATTCTGAATCTTCACTGAAAAACTCACACTTTTTTTTTTTTAAATAGGTGAACAGGTAAGGAAAATGAACAAAATAAGAAGAGGAAGAAGCTTTCAGGAATTTATTTGTCCCTCAGACCTAAGTCACACTTCCCAACCAGCATCACCATTTAGGGTAAACAGATGCAGAATACAGGAATCACAGAAGATAAAAGATCCTGGGGAGGAAGTCACCAAAATGGCAGAGTAGGATAAACCAGCCTTCACCAATCCCCCACATACACAAAAAAACCCTAAAATACAGACAGCTATTCACAAACCAGATTATCCAAGAGAGAGCTCAAGGGCCCATTAATGAAACTGAAACAACACAATAGAACAAAAAATAAATAAGTAAATAAATAGACAGTGTCCAGGAGTGGTGGTACATGCCTGTAATCCCAGCAGCTGGGGAGGCTGAGATAGGAGGATCATGAGTTCAAAGTCAGCCTCAGCAAAAGCGAGGTGCTAAGCAACTCAGTGAGAGCCTGTTTCTAAATAAAATCCAAAATAGGGCTGGGGATGTGGCTCAGAGGTTGAGTCAGCCCCTGAGTTCAATTTCTGGTAAAATCAATCAATCAATCAATCAATCAGATGGTTCATATTAGCAACAAGATCTCTGATGACATCAGCATAGCTGAGGTGCCAAAGAAGAGGTAATAGAAAGAGAAAAATGGACTACCGCCAGGGTTCCCAGCACCCTGCTCTGCAAAGTACACTTGCATCTCTTGCCACTGAGGTATGCAGCAACCATACGCCCACTATGGAACCCCAAAGAGGGAAAATCAGCTTTACATTCCCTCTTTCAGAAGAAGTGGCCTCTTTGGAGTCTCTTTGGAAAAGGAGCTTCCACCTTTCCCAACCCCTTATATGCCCTGATCCTGAAGCTGAAGCACTAACCAGAGTATGCAAACTGGGCCCAGGCACTGTGGCTGCACTAGGCATGCCTAAGGCTCAGTCACTGAAAGCAGCACCCTATCAAGTTAGTGTGTACTCTGGCTGGAAGCTAAGCTCTCCTTGAGAATGCCCATGCTTCAAGTACCAGCTCAGTCAAGACTTAGAAAACTAATGTGTCCCCCTGCATTCTGAAGCCACTGAAGATCTGCTTGGTGAGATACAGATCTCCGCTCCAAGGCTGCACTGTGCCTTCCCACATCTCAGACACTGGAGCCATTTCCACAGTGAGCTCATCCATAAGCTGTCATAGGGAGCTTGGCACTGCACTGCCCCATGAGCTATTCTGACTCTGCACATGTCTGTCTTAAAATCTTGGATCCAGATTGCTTTACAAGCCAAGTATATGTGCCTCATAGACCTCTACCAATTCAATAGCAGGAGTGTCTGTGCCCCAGGCACTAGATCCCTTGCTTCCTCAGACTCAGAGTATAGTACATTCACTCCTGCCTTAGCTCTGTGGCTTCTCTGTGGGGGCAGGAAATTACAAGCCAAATAATGCTGATAACCATTAATGCAAAATTCTTCAACAAAACACTAATAAAACAAATTAAGTAGCATAATAAGAGAATTCTCCTTCATTGATCAAGTGAGATACATGTCTGGGATGCAAGGATGGCTCAATGTTGATAGACTGAAAAAACTATATTTCAAATTTCAAAAGGAATCTGACAAAATTCAACTTCCATTCATGATAAAAATTTTGAACATATGTTGTATACAAAGAGTGTATTTCCAAACAATAAAAACCACATAGGACAAATCCACTAATATCATACTAAGTGGGAAAAAAATTGAAAGCATTTCCTTTAAAGTCAATAAGAAAGACAAAGCTACCCATTTTCAGCATGTCTACTCAATATAGTAATGGGAATTTACCTAGAGCAAATATGTGAGATAATGAAATAAAAGAAGTAACACTGAAAAGGAATTTAGTAAGTTATCTTTGTGCATTTATATACAAATATATATATATTCTTTTTTATTTATTTAAGAAGATTCTAAAAACTACAAAAAAAAACTAAGAAAAAATTCTATAAAGGTGAAGGATACAAAATCATCATACAAAAATCAATACTAAAAAATGAATAAAAAATAGTTTACAATAGCTAACAATAAATAACAACACCAACAAAAAACCTTTGTAATAAATTTATTTATGGAGCTGAAAGATTTGTACACATAAAAGTATAAAACATTGGTGAAAGAAATTGAAGAAGACACAAATAAGTGGAAAACATCCCCTTTCCAGTGGCTGAAAGGAATAGTATTGTTGAAATGTCTGTACTATTCAAAGTAATCTACAGATTCAATGCAATTTCTATGAAGATTCCAATTGACATTTTTTTCACATAGAAAAAAATCTTAAAACTTTTATGGAACCCCAAAGATTCCCAATAGCCAAAAAAAATTGAGTAAAAATAATAAATCTGGAGGCATTCCACTATGTGATTTCAAAATCTATTACAAAAGTATAGTAATCCAAACAGCATAATATTGGTATAAATAGACACTCTGTTAGAATAGAATTGAAGGTCTGGAAATGAATTCACACATTTATGTTGAATTGATTTTCAGTGAAGATGACAAGAACACTTCATGATGACAAGATAATCTTTTCAATAAATGGTGATGAGAAAACTGGATATCCATATGCAGAATGAAGTCCTTCCCTATTTCACATCACACACAAAAGTCAACTCAGAATGGATGAAAGACTTAAGTACAAGGCTTGAAGCTATAAACCTACCAGCAGAGTACATAGAGGAAAAGACTCAATACATTGGTCTGAGCAAATAATTTTTGGATAAGATCCCAAAAGCACAGGCAACAAAGAAAACAATAGGCTAACGTGATTGAATCCAAGTTTTCTGCAAAGGAAGACTTTGAAGGAAAACAAAATGATCAACAGAGTAAAAAAAAAAAAAAAACAGAATGGGAGAACACATTTGCCAATCATACTTAGGACAGGAATTAAGATACAAAATATAGAAGAAACCCAAACAAATTAGTAGAAAGAAAATACATCAACCAATTTTAAAAATAGACTAAAGACCTGAATTGACTTTCCCCCCAAAAGAGACATACAAATGACCATTAAGAATATAAAAATAAAAGTAAATGTCAGTAATTATAAGGGTTATGTAAATTAAAGCCAGAATGAGTTATAACCTTACAACTGTGGGAATAGCTATGATGAGAAAGACAAAAGTAACAAGTGTTGGTGCGGATATGGAGAAAAGGAAACTCTTGTACATTGTGGTAATGAACCTTAGTTCAATAAGTATGGAAAGTAATGTAGGGTTTCCTCAGAAGTTGTTAATAGATCGTGATACAGCAGTCTCATAGTAATGAGACTATGGGTATATATACAATGTATGTGTAATAAGTGTGGAAGAGATATTTGCATCCCTTTGTTTATTGCAACATTGTAAACAATAGTGAATATATTAAGTAAACCTATGTCCATTAACAGAAAAAGTATATAAACATGTAGCATATATTCATAATGAAGTACGATTCAGCCTTAAAAAAGAAAAATATCCTGTCATTTGCACCAACATGGATGAACCTGGAGGATATTATTATACTAAATAAAATATCCAGGCACAGAAAGACAAATACCACATGATTTCATTTATATGTGGAGGATAAAATTTGAACCCATACAAATAGAGAGTGAAAAGTATGGAAGGATCATTGAGTTGTCCGTCAAGACATACATTTTCAGTTTTATATGAAGCAAATGTTCAAGATGTGCTATTTATCCTGTGATAGCCATTAACAATATATTTTATATATAGATATTGATAAAGAGAAAAAATTCAGTGTTCTTGCCACAAAATAGTGAAAAGTGTATGAGGTAAAGCAAATGTTGAATAGCTTAATTTGGTCATTCCAAAGTATGTGTGTGTGTATGTGTATCTAATGTCATGCTAACATAAATACATATTCTAGACTAAGAACAAACACAATTCACAGTCTGTACTCATCTAATGTGGCTGTTTTCCATAAAGAACTAAAAAGCTAGCTTATGCCAAAACTCTACAAGTTTAACTAAATACTCCATTTTTTAAATAAAATCTTTCCACAGTACCATCAGTGGATGCATTTAATATGTTTATGTGTCTTCAGGTAATTATGCCCATTATATTAAAAACCACCTGACTCCAGAGAGGGCCCCTTGCATGACACTAATTTGGATAGAACTGCAGACTTAGCCTCAGTCATTTTTACATCCAGTAACCAAGATGAGACTCCACATTTGGAGAAATTTCAACTGCTCCTCCTAGACTCTTTAAAGAGCTGATGCTAAGGTACATTGGAGATGTTTGACTTAGCTGCCTATAACCTTCTTTGCTTCTTCATGACATGGTGAGTCTTTCTGAGACCTTAAACATTCCAGAAAATTTTACCAAAATACCCAGGAGTTAACTTTCAAAAAGTGGCTGGAGAGTATTCATATATTTTAAACCTATTAAGTTTCTGCTGCAGTTGGCAGCCATTTAGAGATCTAGGGTACTTTTACCAAGCAAGATTCAGGAATTTTTCCATTGTAAGCATTAAAACACAGCACAACAATTCTTTTACAGATTGGAACTACAAATTTCTACTTGGATCCTATTTCCAGAGTCCACAGATCATAGGACCATACAAATGAGCATTGTGCTGAATTATTTTTTTTTCAGAAAAGTTCCAGCTGGTGAAAACGATTGTGCAATACAGGTTCTAGGAACAGGTATGTTATCTCAATACTGGAAGCCAAATTAAAGACAATTATATATTTATATGCTTTGTTTCTTTTGGTAAAGTGAATATGAGAGCATGTTTCAAAGTATTATACAAGCCAGGAAGCTTCCTCTAGCATTGAAAACAGTTCAAAGTTTACCAGCTTCAAAGTTTACCAGCTACATGTTTGGACCAGTCGTTTTATTTTTCTTTCTTCAGTTTCCCCATCCATGAATTGGCCATCCCTCATCAACATGTCATCAGGATGAATTAATAGAGGAGAGGCTGTGAGCACACAATTACGCCTTGAAAAATGCATGCTAGAATAAGTGTTCTTATTTTCAAACTGAAAAGCTGTGCCCTTAGTAGAACCGTTTTCAATGTTGGCTGACAATTTTGAAGGACACAATTTCCTCCATTACTAGAAATCAGACTAAATGAAGTGTAACCTTATGAACTTATGTGTAATGCATTATGTGATAATTTCATTCTCTACAGTTCTGCCACAAAACTACCCACTTAGGAAGAGAGGGCTGCCATGTGTAGAGATTCTGCAGTGTCAAGCCAGTGTCAGGTATGTAGACACAATGACTCATTAACTCTCACAGCAAATTTCAGACCTAACAAATGACAGGACTGGGATTCGATCAAAGCTCTGCTTTTAAAGCATCTGCTATTCTAAAATATTACATTTCCACAAAGTGTTCATTGACTTCTTCATCTTTCTATGCCTTCCTCTCTATTCTTTTCATGTTAACTCTAAATTTAACTTTTGTCTATTCCCAATACCACCTTTATAGCATTGCTTATTTTCCCCTTTTTTGGGGGGAATAGTAATTGAGTCTTATAAATTTTGGCATAAGAATTAACATAAATTTATAATGGAGTAGTAGACAGTAAATTGTTTAAAAACCTGATTGAAAGAAATGGAAGATGTTAGCTTTGCAAGGCCTTTACTCTTCCCTACCCAATTCAGGGTAAGATATTAGGATTGCCTCAATCTAGAACAAGTAGGTTTTTCTGATAATCTGTTAAGTTCTATCTAGAAACTTAACTCCTTGCATCTTATGTCTAGTCCTCAGCAGTTGTTAGTGTGTTTACAAGATATTCAAGGTCCAAAGATCAGCAGTCTTGCAGTCAGTTTTGTTGTGTTTAACTTCATGGCTCCTGTTGGATCCATGATAATTGTATTAAGAATCACACATATTCTGGAACCTTATCCTATATCAGCTGATGTGTAAGATTCTTTCTTTTCCCTAGAACAGTTTGGAGTTTTCCCAGTGACAAAGGCATATGATGAAGCCTGTCTCACTACTGCCCAGGGTTTGATGAGATTTTCCTGTAATAGATCATATCAAAGTGCAGTGAAGAGATATTCTTATTGATTATGATGGTCAGAATTGCAGCATGAAACTAATTACAATTTCAAATGGGGTAATTTGAGAAGAGTTTAATAAAATGACAATTTATAAAGGCATGAACAGAATTTAAGGAAGCTGACAATCCCAACCTGAGCCCATACTGCTGAGCTTTAAGTAGAGGATTTCTTGACAACGTGGCAGAGAAGCAAAACAGCTGGGTTCAGATACCAAGATCCCAATCTCCTCCATTCCGACCTCTTGATTTTCCACTTTTTATTTGTGTCTTGTTTGAAGTCTGAGAGTTGGGGACCATGTTGATGCAATGTATATGGGCAAACTCCTAGGCATAGAAAACGCTGAAAATGATGGAAAAATGGTTTTGGAGGGACAAATGCAAGATATCCTATACAATAATTGGTAAAATTAAGATACAGGAAAAATCATTTTAGTACTTATTTTTGTGGGATTTATTGGATAATAAATCTTTTATATTGAAAAAGGTAATGCTGTTAAAAAAATAGAGTATTTCCAGTCACTGATTTTACGGTAGATAAATAGAACAATGGACCAGAGGGAGAAGTGGAATGTAAAATGTTCACACTTTCATGGCCACAGAAGCAACGTGAGACAAGGGCATATGTGAGATCAAGAGACATAGAAGATGCAACTGAGACTCAGCTACTATTTCCAAAAGCCTTGGTTATGGGATTTCCTCTCCATGTTAATGAAATTACAGTGGGATCTGAAGAAAATAAAAGAGGAAATACACTGAAATTAGGGAGAGACATCTATGTTTTAGAACTTGCTACACAGAAAGTCTGCAAACCAGCAGCCTTGGCATCTCCTTGGAGTTCAAAACCCAGAACCCTGGGTGGAAAATAAGAATTAATGAATCTAAGTCTGTATTTTAACATATCTAAAAGAAGATTCATTTGCATTAATGTTGGAGAAGCATTTATCTAGTTATTTTTTCTTTGGTATGCCAGGGGAGGTCTTTCTAAAATGAATAAATGATGGGATGAAATTGTAGATTTGTACACCTGACATAAGTTGAAATGATTTTATTGAATCTGTGAGCTCAAATTTGAGGCACTAATGACTTCTAATATCACCCCCTGACTAGATGAAGTCAATGTAATTACATCAGGAATGTGTGAATAAATTTTACCTCACTTCTTCCAATTGATTGCTATTGAATCAAAGGAGGAGAGTCCAGGACAAAGAGGTGGTTGTGATCATCTCCTTACTGCCTTGACAAAATATCCTCCATCTTGTCTCCATTTAGGAGTAATGAGACCTCTCTGAAGAAATTAAGGTAGAGTGAAAGATAGCAATATAAACCTACCAACTATGCTAAATTATTCTTGGTTTCAGAGTCTACTTGCAGAAATTAGGATCACTCAGAGGGGCCATGGAAGATATATAGAGACTGAGTCACAGAAATTTTAGTTTTTATGGATATTATGATATCTGAAAAAACCATAAAAATCCAGGCTGAGAAGAGTTTCAATTTAGTTACAAAGATATGTTTTGACCAAAGCTTATAATATATAACTACCATGACATTAGAGAATTTTTTATTTCTCTTTACTGCTGTATCCCCAGAAATTTGAACAAAGCCTGGCACAGTCTTTGTTGAATTAGGTGGGTGATTTGTGATATTCCCCCAAATTCAGTATCAGACTGAATAATCTTACATTCACTATCAATAGCTTTTATCAAGTTAATAGGAATCAGCTTCTGATACTTCATAACAATATTCAGATCTCCCTTGATTTTCTTGGAAATTTTTGAAATGTTGTGACAGCCAACACTTGCCTATCAAAACTCAACTATTCAAGCTTCATTCATTATGTTGGCCACAAGAGTATGATTAGTGTTTCCCCACCCCAAGAAAAGAATCAACACATTTTTGGGAAGTCATACAAGAAACTTGAACATATCTTAAATACTGTGAATGTTGTCATTATTCCAAAAAGAATCACTTGTGCAATCCTGACAAATAAATAAAGCATGGTAGTATGAAGTGAGGGTTCTCATGCACACTGTGTTCCTAAATTTTACAGAAGACAGTGCCAGAATCACAAATCTGTGCAAGAATATCTATGCAGCAACTGTCTGTTCAATCTCAGGTAGACACAAATTTTGTGATTCATACACATGGCCAAATATTATTTTATTAAATTTTCTTGTGTAATCCTCCTCATTTTTGCCTTCAGAAGCATTCCCATGTCTGTCTCTCTTTGCATGTGTTCATAGTTTTTTCTGGCATGTGTATTCCCATTGCAATGCTCCCCTATTCTCAAATAAAATCATGATTTTTTGTAGTCTCTCTCTCATTGTTATTTAGTTTGACAAGATCAACTAAAAGAAAGACAAAATATCAAATTGAAAGGGTCTTCAGATTATTACATTGATCCGGCAAAGAAAAATTGCTGATTCTGTTCTGAAACATTTTAATCCTTGTGTGGGTATGTTGAGAATATGCTTCCTATTGGAGCTGAAGCTACTTTGGACAGAGAAGCACTGCAACTTGCATATAGTGAGGCCTTAGTAATATCTGTTGAAGAATCCCACAGAGTAAAAAGAAAGTTGGGTTTGAAGTAAGCTGTACATTTTCTCTAGGAGGAATATAAAGGATAATACTGAGATGGAGAAAGGAGCTACAGGAAGTGCAAAAACCATACTTGGTGATTGGTAGAGGTATACTGTGACCTTTGATAGCAGTAGACATTGAAGTGGGGTCTCAAACCAGTGACACCAGGATTGCTTCTGAGCTTGTGTAAGAATGCACATTGTTATGTCCTCTATCAAAAACTAACTGAATTGCAATTCTGCAGGTTAGCCTCAGAAATCCATTTTAACATGGCCTCGAGGTGATTACAATGCATTCCTGTTATAGTTTCAATATGAGGTGTCCCCCAAAAGCTCATGTGTAAAACAAGAACATTCAAAGATTTATGAACTATAATCTAATTAGTGAATTAATGCCTTTGTGTGAATTAACTAGGTGGTAACTGTAGGCAGGTATGGTGATAGGTCATTGGGGGCATGCCTTTGGGGTTTATATTTTGTTCCAGTGAGCACCTCTTGCTCTTGTTCTCGCTGCTCACCATGTCCTGAACTGCCGATTTCCTCTGCCACGTCTTTCTGCCATGGTCTTTTGCATCACCTTGGGTCCAGAGCTATGGAGTTGGCCATCTATAGACTGAGAGCTTTGAAACTGTGGGTCCCAAATCAACATTCTCTCCTCCATCTTGTTCTTGTTAGTTCTCTGGTCACAGCAACAAAAATGTTGACTAAAACAATTCCAAAATTTGAAGACCTCTGCTGTTGAATAAATAAATAAATTTGGAAGATAAGAATGAATAGAAAGAGAAGGCTAGGTTGTAGAGGGACTTACGGAGGCCCAAGAAGCTTGATCAGAATATATTTATCTGACATTGGGCAGTTCATTGCTGTACATGAATATAGTCTTAAGTGAGTCTCCTCATTCATCTATTTATATTTGAAATATTTCTGATAGTTTGATATTACTTCTTTAATAAAATATTCATATGTGAGTTAATTTCATTATATTCTGAAAAATTGCATCTTTGATATAGATCTTTGCATATTTACTTTTGGAGTTGGAAAAATTCAAGATATTATGATAATATTCACCCTAATTTTTAAGAGAAATAATCCTTGAGAAATAATCCTTGAGAGAAAAATTCAGAGAGTTTTCATTGAGTTATTTTATTTGCTGGAATTTTTTCATGAGCTTCATTCTTTTGCAGTTTGGATTGATTCATCATGTTTGTTTATTTTTTCTTCAGAAACAGACTCCTTCTAGGCTGTTTTTAAGAGTATATTGTCTTGAAAATGTCCACATGAAATTGATTAGATTCTTATTGGAATTCTCACATACAGAAATATTGAATCCACATTTCAATATCAGTAGCCAAAGTCCATACTTCCCATTGATAAAATTCACTAATGAGATACTCTTGAGAGTTTTTGAGGTTGACCAATGAAGAAAAAATACAAATAACTCTTAAGAATACTTTTTTTAAAAAAGGAGAAAAACTGGTCTTTGAGACCAGTGAGTATTTATTTCATAGTATACAGCATCTTGAGTTCTATCTTAGGAAGAATGAGGTGAATTTCCAAAACTCATCATCTCCTTACCACAACCACCTGCCCTGTAGAGAATTAAAAGTAAGAATATTTCTAGGAAAGCACATTTACTTCAAAGACACCTATTCTCTTGGGTGAATGATCTTCATGAATGCTACTTTTCCTTTGTCTATATTGGTTTTCATGTGTATATACAGTTTTATATATTTATTTTTGTGTTTGTTCATTTATTGCATGTGAATTAATACGCTTACTTATTTAGTGCAAGTAACTTGGGTTCATTTTTCCATTTTTCTGATATCTCTCTTTTCCTCTCTTCTTTAGCAACTTATATCTTCAAGGAAGTTATTCATAACTAGGGTTACTAGTTAGCACTTCAATACCTCATTGACAAACTAGATAAATGTAGTCAGTGTTGGAATAATATAATTGTAAGCAAAACCTTCTCCTAACTTAGAAAACTCTCTCCGCAAACAAGTTTCCTTCTCCTGAAAGAAAACAATTTTATTTTTGAGTAAACAATAAAATAAGATATAGCGCATATCACAGTAAATCCACTACAAAAATTGAGAACACAAAAATAAATCTAGCCCTTTTAAATTGTCAGGTGAATTCAACTTATTACATAACTGTTCTCAAGATAAACAGTAACTGGCCCTCAAGTAAGAATACTCTATAGCACACCATTTGTGGCACATGGTGTATTCTTGGTCCACCTGGTAATTGGGGTAGCCATCCGTCCTAATAAATTTCTTATGACTTTATGACTGGAAGTCATTGTAGAGTGAGGTATTTTCCCCGCTCATTATGCTATTACTCTCCTGCAAATTTAGAGGCTCTATCTTCTTTGATAAGTACATTTGCTTTCCAGACCCTTGAGAAAGATATTCCTGAGCGCAGAAGCTGGTAAAAGCATCATTTAGGTTTTTAAAAGATTTTCAGACATTTCAAAGATTCAAAGAAGTTAGGATTGCAAGTTGTCTAAAGCATACATTCTAAGAAAAGGGAGCATAATAAAGTCTCTTCCCCTACTCTCTGCAGGAAGAATTAAGCTTCTCACATTTATTCATCTTTATATCAGTCAAACACATCTCACCAGAAGTCCGAATCTTATGGCTACAGTCCTTGCTTCTTCACTCAGTGGCTGTTACTTCACATTTTATGAATCTCATTTTCTACAATTAAGGAATTCAGCCTATGTATTACAAAATGAGTCAGGGCTTATTGACAACATGCAGTCTATGGATTAAAAGCAGTAGAGCTTGCTGGTAAAAACCAGAATTTCATTATCCCTTCCATGACTGAATCAGAACACATATTTTAATAGAACTGCTGGCGATTTGATGTACATTTTTAAGTCTCAGGCTGAGGAAAGAGTCAGTGATCTTGAAAAACAAGAGAGTTGTAAAAAATAGTGAAGAATATCCAAGAACTGTGGGCCAATTTTAAAAAGTGTAATGTGTACATAATAGGAATGTAAAGAGAAGGAAGAAAAAGAAGGACTCTTGGAAGTTGCAAGAGTTCAGAGTTTTCCAAAGGAAAGACACATGTCATTCCATATATCCAGATATCCCCCCAAATACCACACAAGATAAATACCCAAAATTGTGCACTTTGGCATATCATCAAACTGAGAAAAAAAATCAGAGTCAGGGAGAAGATTTTAAAATAAGTCGAAGAACACAAGCACACTGCATATAGAGAAACGGGATAAGAATCACATTGGACTTGTCTTCAGAAAATACACAAGTGAAATATGAAAAGTGAAATATTTAAAGTACTGAAAGTCAAAATACCCCAACCTATAATTCTGTATCCAGAAAAGTTATCTTATCAAAGTCAAAGAAAAAAAAAAAAGAAGCCAGACAAATAAAAATTGGGTAAATTTTCCACCATTATACTGACCTTGCAAAAATGTTAAAAGATCTTCAGAGAAAAGAAATATTGAACAGGTCAGAAATTTGGATACATATAAAGAAAGAAAAAAATAAACAAGTATATGAAAATAAATTAAAATATTTTGTTTTCCTTATCATTAGGTAATTTAGCTGGTAACAATTTGTTTAAAACAATACTGTTGGCAAGGTAGTTGGTAATTACAGCTTATGTATAAATGCAATGATGACATAAATATAATAAGAGGTTAGAAGAAGGAATTAAAATATGCTATCACAGAGTACCTTTACTAGTTGAGCTACCTGTACAACTTCTCAAGAAACTAAAAATATTTTAAACAAAAAAAAGTATTTTAAGAAATACAATTGACATATGCTAAGATAAGAAAGAAAGTGTCATCAGATTTAAAAAAACTCAAAACTAGAGAAGGCAGAAAAAGAGTGGGATACAAGAAAAAGGAAAATAGAAATAAACAAAAGTCAAAGATAACTAAGGAAATAGTTACCAATAAAGTGTTAAATTGCTTTTTCAATTACCATTGTAAATTTTAGCGGTAAATGTACCAACTAAAAGAAAAAGAGTATCAGAGTGGATTTTAAAAAAGAATCAACAGAGTATGTTCTATAAGAAATCCTTTTAAAATATAAAGACACAAATAGATTAAAAGGAAAAAGATGAGGAAAGATACATTAGGTTTGAGAAGGCAAAAGAAAGCTGAAGTACCCCATGTTAATTTCACAAAATGCAGACTTTAGAGCAAGGAAAATTATGAGAGGGTGTCAATTCTCCAAGTAAACACAGTAATAGGTGATGTGTATGTTTTTAAAAGCAAAGAATCCAAAATACATGAGGCAAAAACAGGATACAATTACAAGAAGCAGATGAATTCACTATTTTATTTAGCTTCTTCAACACTTGTCCGTGAGTACTTGACAAATCCACAAATAAGTAAATAACTAGGCAGTTTAACTGAACTGTACCATCAATTAACTGGATCTAATTGATATTCATAGAATTTTTCACCCAATGGCAACAGAATACATATTCTTTTCCTGTTAGACTGCTATCTAGATCATAAAGCAGACACTAACACATTTAAAAGAAGATAAATCACAGAATATACGTTCTTATACTGCAGTAGAATTAAACTGGAAATAAATAGCAGAAAGATAGCTGAAAAATTCCAAAATATTTGGAGAATAAACAACACTCTACTAAATTTACATATAAGTCAAAGAAGTCTCAAAAGAAAATATTTTGAACTAAATGAAAATATGATTTATCAAATCTATGGGATCTAGTGAAAGCAGTGATTAAAGGGAGATTTATAACATTGAACTTGTATATTAGGAAAGAAGAAATACCTAACATGGGTAATCTAAATTTTAATCTTAGGAAACTACATATTGATGGGAAAATTAAATACCAAGTTAGAGTAAGAAATAATAAAAATCAGATCTGAAATCAATGAAACTGACAACAGGATATTAATAAAGAAAATCAATGAAACTAAAAGCTGTGTAAAGCTTTGAAAATGTCAATAAAATTGGAAAAAACAAAAAACAAAAAACCTCTAGCCATGTTTTAAAAAAATAAGCTTAAAAGAGAGAGAACACACAAAATAAAAGTAACATAAATGAAAGGAGATCGTCACTACTGATATCATGGATATTAAAAGAACAATAAAGGAATATTATGAGTAATACTATGCCCTGAAGTTTGATATCCTATATGACATGGACCAATTTCTGGAAATACACAATCTATCGAACCTCACAAAGGGAAAGTGAATAATTTGAATAAGTCTCTATATATTTTTTAACAAAATCGAACCATTAATTATACTCTGTCATATCAGTATGTACCTGGCCCAGGTAAATTCACTGGTGAATTACTCTAAATTTCTGAGGGAGAAAGGACTTCATTTCTCTATATTCTGCTCCAGAAAAATAAGCAGAGATGCTTCCTAATTTTACTTATGAGACCAGAATTTCTCACACAGCAAAACCAGACACAGAAGTTACATGAAGGGCATATTAAAAACCAATATATCTTATAAACATAGATACAAATATACTCAAAAATATTAATAAAAGAATTATATGCCATGACCAAGTATGATTTATCACAGTTACATAACTCTGATTTAACATTCTAAAATTAACTAATATAAACTGTCACATCAAAGGGCTGAAGAATAACAAACTGTACTCGTATCTATAAATACCTAAAAACCATCTAACAAACTCTATCATGATAAAAATACTCAGTGAACTAGAAAGAGTAAGGAACTTATTCCACTTGATAGAGAAAATCTATTAAAAAAAACCCAGTAGCTATAATCTTATTTAATGGTGAGAAGTTAGTTGTGTTCCCCAAAATATTAGAAACTAGACAAGGATGCTTGCATTCACCATTTTACTAAAAATCTGGATAAAGCAATAAAACAGGATAAAGAAATGAAAAGTATAAAGATAAGAAATGAAGATACTAAAACATCTTTGTTGACAGATACCATGATTCTCCAAGTACAAAATCCCAAAGGATCAACAAAGAAAACCTCCTGGAACCACCAGTAAGGGAGGATAGCAAGGCTGGAGGATACAGGATTTTCACACCAGGGTTAGCTGATTTCCTGTATGCCAATGATGAACAACTGGAATTGGAATTTAAAAATACCATACCACTTGCATTGCCCTACCTCTTAGAGATGTTTAGGTACAATTGAAGAAAGTACATATGCAATGTATTTGAGAAAAAATACAAAAGTCTCTTGGGAGAAATCAAAGGGTGTGTTGGCATTTGCCTATAATTATGATGACTCGGGAGCTTGAGGCAAAACTATAATAAGTTCAAGGCCAGCTTGCAGCTTGGCAATTTAACAAGATTCTACCTCAAAATTAGAGAGAGAGAAAGAGAGAGAGAGAGAGAGAGAGAGAGAGAGAGAGAGAGAGAGAGAGATCTCAAAGAAGATCTGAATAAAGTAAGACATATACTACCGGAACAGAAGGAATACTCAATATTTCAATGTCTGTCTTTCCCAACTTGACTATAGCTTCATTATAGTGCCAATAAAATCTGTTATATCCCCTTATTTATTCTCAAAATTCATAATGCATATCCTTCCTCTTTCTCTCTCTCTCTTATCATGGTGTTTCAATTCAGGTAATTTCTAATGGCATTTTTCTAGTTCTCTGTTTTCCCTTCAGCTATGTTTTCTACTGATGAAATTTTTATGTTTTATATTGTATATATAATAGTATTTCCATTTATTCTCTCCATTAGTTCCCATTTCTTTGATTAATTTCATGTCTCCATGCATGTTATAAACTTGTTTTATCACTATTTAAAAAATCAATCATAGATATTTTAAAGTGCCCGTCTGATTGTTCCAATAGTAGTTCATCTTTGAGTCTGGGCTTTTGGTGCTTGTTGCTGGGGATTGAACCCACGGCCTTGGACTTGGTAAGTATCTGCTCTAACATTCAGCTTCAGGACTCTATACTGCATTGCTTTTGGCAATTGGCTGTTTTTTATTGCTTTCTCTGTGACTTTCAAATTTTAATTTAATGTCATCTGTCACAAAGTCTTCTGTAATGTGTTAGAAATTGAGATACATATTTTTTTCAGTGTGTCAAAATATGATTGTCTCTTCTGAAGCAAGGAGTGTAGATGATTGAGTCAGGATCGTGGGGAGTTAAACAGCATAATTTTATTGTTGTTTGGTTTGCCTTTAGTTTACCATGAACTTCAAATTGTTTTAATGATGCACCTTGTATTTGTAAAGGGGGCACTGATCACTGACCAGGTTTTTGTTGGTTTATTTTTAAACTTTTTTCAAGGTTCATACTTTAGACTCACCTTTTGGTTATCACTGAACATCTCTGCTACAGAAGATGTGACTTTCAGTACCTCTGGTCTTATTCTTGATTGCCACTGTTTTTTTTTTTTTTTTTAGGCTGAAGATGGAAAATGGGCAATTTTATCCTGGTCCTGACACAGGCTCAAGAGTTCATTTCCAGTGTTCCTTGGTCTCGAAGGTGGAGTTCTTTCAGCATTCTTGTGCCCCTTTCCCATGGCAGAGGGCTGACTTCTACTTTGCATCTGTAGTGAGTCTTGTACTGGAGAGTTTTATTCCTTTTCTCTTTAATAGTGAGATACCTCAAATGGCATTGTTGTAGAATCCTGAGCTTAATCTATTTTCTTGTGATTTTAATAAGGGAGTAAGAGTTTCCCACTGGAAAATGGTTCCAAATTCTATTACACACTTTTTCACATCAATCTTTGCTCACTTCTTTCTATTTTTTCTCTGGAAAGCACAATTCTGTAATATACAGGTCCAAACCATCAGACCCATGCTTATATTTCCCCTTCTTTATTATGATTGATGGTCAGCATTTGTTTTTCTGTTTCCTTACATTTCTAGCTTTATGATCTCTCTGACACAACTTTTCTGGAGCCTGGACATTATTCTTAAAGTTTAATTGGAGAACTACTTTGCTGTATTGAATCCCATTCCACCTGAGAGTGGTTAATTATCAGAACAGCCACTGTGACAGGCAATTCCCTGGAGTATTTTGAATGTTTTTCTAAGTAAGTGACTTGTTCTTTATATGGCAAAATAAATCAATTAGGCAGAACAATGTATGTGGATAATTTAAAAATTATATGAAAAAAAATGGACCTACACACAACTACAATTCAAGGTCTTCCCGTCAGGGGTCTATTCTAATCAATCATTGCTCTTGAATCACATATGCTATTTATCGCTTGTGCTGAAGTGTTAAAAGCCAAGATTAATGATGGCTACAGGGACTGTAGTTTCTGAAAAGATAGTGACAAGATATCCTTGGAGAGTCTTCTCAGTATTATCCAAAGTTGTATAGTAGATTGGCATGAAAGTAGAAACATTTTGGTTACTTAACTTTCTAATTTCAGTGTCCATGTTAAAATTATATAAGTTATTCAGACACTTATGTCATGTTATTTGCCCATTACTTAAAAGGTTCATTGATTTATATGTAACCTGCATGTGTGTGTGTGTGTGTGTGTGTGTGTGTGTGACCACTGCAATGACTATGACAAATTCAATTGGCTTTTTCTGATCATAATCTTTCATCACAGACTTGCTCCATCTTGTTAAAAAGAAAAATTTTACTTGACATTAAATTTTAAGATACTAAGAAATAGTGATATAATTAATATACGTGGGTTTCTACAATTTTAGCCAGTATGATTTGTTTAAGGAGTGGTGAGATTAAGGTTAAACCCACTAGCATGACTGCCATTTGGAAAATATAAAGGGAAATATACCCCAAACAATACTTCTGCTTCCTCTCTCCTTCCTGAAATGGACCTTGAGGCTGAGCATGGGCAGCAACAGGAAGGATATTCTAGGGTAAGTCACTAGCAGAAGGAAGTGACACCAATCTAGGCACAGATTTCTGAAAGGACACCATATGTTTGGGGTCAATGATAAATCCCTAGTGAAGTGCCACATTTTCAGGAAGAAACACCAGGGAAAGCTAGACAGTAGATGAGGTTTAGATTTACATGGACTTTTTCAATGCCTGGCATGTGAAGGGGTAGAACTTTTATCCCACGTATTTTGGTGTATGCGAATATATTTTTAAATAATTTTTTATTATGTATATATGTCATGGCTGCCAATGTTCAGCCTTAATGTCCAGTCCAAATGCCACTGCATGTCTCTGTCTTTCTATTTTTCATGATAGTAAATGCAATTTATTAAAGAATCTGTTGTATTGTGTGGCAATTTTTTTATATATTTCTTTTATGCAGTTTTTACTCTATTTCATTTCATTTATTATTTATTTCATTATATATCATCCTTCTAGAATGAGTAGTAATGTAACAAGATTATATTGTTATTTCTATATTGTCAGTGTCCTAGGATACCCCTTCTCATTTAGTATGTATTAATTGAGTGATAAATGACTAACTTACACGTTTGATGATGGATTAACTGAATTAAATACAACAATCAATTCTCACTGTTAGTGGATAAATGCTTGAGGAGGAAAGCATGCTAACAGCAGCACAGCTCTGTTTCTCCTTGAGATGGAAAGGCTCAACACACTGTCTTCTGCTTCTCTGTAAAGAATTGTTTCAGTACATGAAAAAATGCTCACCATCTCTAGCTGTCAGAGAAATGCAAATCAAAACCACCCTAAGATACCATCTCACTCCAGTAAGATTGGCAGCCATTATGAAGTCAAACAACAACAAGTGCTGGCGAGGATGTGGGGAAAAGGGTACACTTGTACATTGCTGGTGGGACTGCA
>NW_025999999.1:10823676-10854445 GCF_001458135.2 Marmota marmota marmota | reverse complement strand
GGGAGGGGGGAGGGGGGAGGATAGGAAAGGCAGAGGAGCACAACAGACACTAGTATGGCAATATGTAAATCAATGGATGTGTAACTGATGTGATTCTGCAATCTGTGTATGGGGTGAAGGTGGGAGTTCATAACCCACTTGAATCAAAGTGTGGAATATGATATGTCAAGAAATTTGTAATGTTTTGAACAACCAACAATAAAAAAATTTAAAAAAAAAAATTGTTTCAAAAATTTTAAGAAAACAAGAAAGATATAATACCAAAGATTTGTCCTCTTTATGGCTCCAACTCCAATACCATGGAGGGTCTTTATTTTGTAAAGTTAAAGTGTTTTATCTTAATTATGTTGTTATCACTAGGAAATGGCATATATTCAGTACTGTGACCTGTGCTATGTGTTTTGAAGCATTTGATTTTTATAGCTGTCTATGAGTAGAGTTCTATTCATTTTACAAATAATTATTGTGTGTGGTCCGAGCCCAGGTGACACATGAAACATCACTCCAACAGGGCTCCTCTCCCACTGGTCAGTGTGAATATGTGTCACCTGTGTTTTATTTTGTCACTTGCTTCTATTTATCCCTTCACTGATGATCTACTCTCCTTAAGATTGACACAGGCTTTCTCTCAGTGTGATAACATCTTCAGTCAGTCTGTTCTCACATTTTTCTGACCAAGAGTCTCCTTAAATCAGCTAATTTTGAAAATCTCTACTGTGAACCATTGTGACATCATGAGTTGGTATTTATTGTAGTTGCGAACCAGACATTGTGCCAAGTGTTTTTCCTTTTATGAAGTTCAATTTTCGCAATAACCTCTGAGTTTAATCCCCATTTTACAAATAGGAAACCAAGTCTTGAAGAATTTACATAACTTCCTCAGAAATGCAGAATATTACAGAGAGGAGTCAGGAAAATAACCCAGCTCCATTTGCCCTGTTAGCCTAAGATCTTAATGTTTATATAATTATGAGTTGAGCT
Organism: Marmota marmota marmota; assembly: GCF_001458135.2. NCBI lineage: Eukaryota > Metazoa > Chordata > Mammalia > Rodentia > Sciuridae > Marmota > Marmota marmota. The sequence continues at coordinate 10,853,464 of NW_025999999.1, read as the reverse complement.
TATTGCTTAATTTTCAGAGGGAAAGTTTAAGTCTATTTTCATTTTAACTTATTTTTGTACTGAGGATTGAACCCAATGGCACTTAACCATTGAGCTACATCCCCAGGCCTTTTTATGTTTTATTTTGAGACAGGGTCTTACTAAGCTACTTAGGTCCTTAGTAAGTTGCTGAGGCTAGCTTTAAATTTGCCCTCCTCCTACCTCAGCTTCTTGTCTGTCCATATTCTTGAAGACATATGTTCCTCTCCGAATGGCTTTTATTAGACCTCCTTTGCAAAGGAGCACAGTGATGCTTGGGGAGGAAGTGAACTGCCTCTCCTCACTCAGCCAAGAAGTGGTACAGCAGATCTTAGAGCAGACTTTCCTGTCCTCAACATCTGTAACTTTTGACTCCATCAAGTCAAAAGTTAGTGAAAAGCTTGCCTGCCCACTCACATTAATCAGAAAAAGGGAAGCGTTCTTGCGTTTCACTTAGAAAGGGGTTATTTTCCAGTGGCTGAGTTGTATGGTGTCTACCATAGCCTTAACTCTTAGCAATTGGTACTTTGACATGGTGTGGCCCGGATTTCTTACCCAACTCAGACACTGACACTTAAGACCTTAAAATTCTTCAGAGAAAAATGGGAGAGGTTACTTATCAAAGCAACCCCTGTATACATTAGTGGTGTTCCATTGCAGAAATTTCACATTCCTCCCCACAGGTGATAGATTTCTGTAGGCTGTTCTTTGTACAAGATATTCATGAATTCTATTGTGTTTCCTATAAGGCCAAATTATCTATAAGTAAATATTCTTCAATATTTAAGGTCTGTAGATAATTTCTTTGTTTGAAAACATATAAACAGTCTTGCCTTCTTGCACTGTTTTCCAATGCTTTCAAGTGACAAAATGGTTGGGAAAATAGTTGTGCTTCTTTGTACCCAAGTGTGGCACAGCAGAAGAACACATTACGTAGAGAGTTCAGTGTATTAATATTCATTATACTAACAACAATGGCATATGTATCTATAAACCTAGTGCCATCACAGCAACAGTCACAAGTTATGAACCATTAAGTTCCAATTGTATATCAGAGATAATTATCCATCTTTACAGCAGTCCCATAAGCAGTTGTCTTAGTCAGCTCAAGCTGCTAGACAAATACCATGAACTGCCTGTCTTAAAAGCAATAGAAATTTATTTTTCATAATCCTGCAGGGTAGAAGGCAGAGATAAAGGTGCCATCATGTTTAGGTCCTTATTAGGATCTTCTTCTGGATTGTAGACCTAACATCTCACTGTGTCATCACATGGCAGAAGGAAATCAGGAAAGCTTTCTGGGTACCCTTTTATAGGGGCACTAACCTCATTCATGAGGGTTCCACCCACATGAACTTATGACCCCTCAGAGGTCCCAATCTCCCACTATCATAATATCAAAAGATAATTAGGATTTCGTCGTATCAATTTTCGTGGAACACAAACATTCAGTCCATGATGGTAGCTATTTTAATTGCATTTGGAAAGTGAGAAAGGAATAAAAATGACTGACCCATACCTTCCTTGAGTAGCTTGCTCAAAATCATAGTTCCTGTATCAGGCATGGGAAAGTGAAGCCTGGGCAAATTCATACAGGAATGGCTCGAAGAGGTAAGGAAAGCACAGGGAAGTGGGAATGAGGCAATCCACAGGTTGGCAGCATTAGGAAGATGACCTAGTTGGAAGGGATGAAAGAAGAGGGAAGGGCAGCATCACACTTGGGTCACAGAGTGGGAGTTGGAACTCCGGAAGGGCTGCCTGCTAGAAGCTGGAGGCAGGCCGGTGCAGCTGGTACTTGAGATATAGTCTGAGGCAGAGTGTGGTGAGGACTTACTTTAGCTCTGAGGACAAATGGACCTAACAGAGCACAGGCTAATAGAGGATGGTGATTAGTCTTAAGACCTGTTCTCTTTCCAGATCATCATTTCTAATTTTATGTATTACAAAAGTAGTTATAATTTGATTTTGTGCAAAAGGCTTAGTTCTCTGGGCCTTTAGCTTCTTGCTTCAAAGAACGTTTGTTAAGCTAATTGGTGACAGAGATGGCCTAGAACTCAGATCTCCTTGAGCCTGTCAGTGTAGAGTCTCTTTGCTATGTATACCTACCACCATAACCTTAAGAGGACTACGGTTTAGGATTTTAATCAAAACCATTTTCTTCCCATTGTGTCACTTTCCTGCTTGAATATTGAGTGTATACAGATAGTAGATTTATAACAACTGTTAAAAAAAATCTCAACTATAGGCTGAGGGATGAATATAATGGTTTGTTCATCTTAAAAGACTTGTAGATCCGTTCTAGGTATACATTCTAAGAAAAAGCCTGTACCATTGATATCATATTCATAGGAGTCTGAGCTATGGGAACAGCACATGACATCCCAGCTCATAAAAGTACGAAGACCACAAACACTTTAGTAGCTGGGCAATCCATCAAAACATAGTGCTGTATTCCAGGACAACCAAGATCTGGGTGATCTGCTACAAACTTGTTCTAAGAATTCTGCTGGACTCTAGCTAACTAGCAGTGCTGAAGTGCCATGTGTGCAGGGGCAGAATCCAGCCCTGCTTGGCTTTTTACAAAGTCAAGGAAGAACAAACCAGAAATGTTGCTGCTAGCACCAGCTCATGTGAAGCCTTTGAACACTAAATTTGGATTTTAGGGCACCTGAGAATTTGCAGATTAGAGACCCATCCTGATCCAAGTTTTTATTACCTATACCAAGGATTTTTTTTCCTTTTACTCAGGGGAAACCACCAGCAACAACTTCTTGAGAGGAAGCCTGCTAAAAATGTAATCACCACAAGAAGAGCTAAATAGATAACAGATGACCGACATTCATAGAGGAGGGACTAGCAGTTGCTTGGCTGTCTGTTCCAAGCTGTATACACAAACCCTTTCCCTTGGCAAGTATACAAGAAAAATTTCACTGTCCCAAGCAGCAATCCAAACTAAACCCCCAAATATTTTTCTCCTCTTGATGGGTGTTAGTGGGGGAAGTTGGATATGGAATTGGAAGCACACAGAAGGAGAGAAAAACCATACAATTTAATCACCTCTGGTAAGTTATTAATGATCAGTACTTAAGGAAGAAAGGGCATTGATGAGATGTGATAATGTCAGAGGAGATGAGAATGAAGGATGTGCAGGATCTATTTAAAAGTCCAGCAGCAATACACATTGTTTTGATGCTTATCTAATAATGAATGCCTGAAACTCATGTAATTCACTTCTGATAATTTTGCCACATAGCCCAAAGTCTCACCATGTGATTTTTCCTTATCTTTTGATGCACAGTTAGGAAGATTGGCCTGAGGCTCTTTGGAGACTTTAATTCTGCAATTGGTAGAGAAGTGGGAAGTGGTTTCTTACTGGATACTTACTGGAGTATCTCTGCAAGACACGGCCAAGGATTCCCTTCTTACAATGGAGCTTAGTTTTCTTCATGGGGCCTCAAATAGGCCATGTACATTTTCTGCTTCCATTAAAAGAGAAATTAGACTGAAAGATGACTAGATCTTGAGTATGACATTAATATCAATGTACTTTATAGACCATTTCCTCTCTATAACTCTTTCCAGTGTTTATTTGATGCCAGTTACATAAATTATGGATAGTCTATTTGCAACTCTTAAACCTATGGGAGTTGAAGAATCTATTTTGAAACGTATATTTAAGGCAGAAAAAATGTTGTTGATTCATTGAGGGAGGAATTTTATTATTGCCATGTTAAAATAATTTAATTCCATTCAATATTTTTGCATTTAAATATTTATTAGAAACATTGCTTACCTATGAGTGCATAGAATTCAAAATTCATGTTGTTTTAGATCTTGCATTTTCTAAAATATTCAACAACAATTTTGTTTCTATGATGTGAGAGACTGGAGAGAACTTAGGAGTCCAGTAGTTTAATCCCCTCATTTTCTGATAAGGGGAAGGGAGTGTCTTTCTCCAATGTTATTCAGCATTTAGGAATCCAGGGGATATCCAGATGTTCATGAGTTTTGCAATGTTGTTCTGGTGATGATGCTTAAAATCTTCACAAAGATTAATATGAATGCATATTAACTAGTCATTCCACTAGGAAAAATGGACAGGTCCTGAGAGTCTGGGTTTAGAAGTGACCCTAGAGAAAAACAGCAGAAATAATAATTGGTCTATCAGAATGCACAGGTACAACCAAGACACTGAAGGTTTGGTCTCCCATTTCTACTCTGGACTGACACTCTACCTGTTTGCCTTCATCTTCTTTCAGTCATGTCTCTAAACCTGTCCCTTTGACCTGCAATATTTCAGACTTTGACTTCCCAGAGCCCAATTTGTAAAATCTCAAGCAGAGATTCCCTTCAGTTGATAATGCGGTGAGGGTCAAAAGTTCAAACAAAATGATTTGACTCATCCCTGGGGTTCCCAGATGATTACTATCCAATAGACAGCTGTCTTCTTCCTAGGCTAACCACACCTTCCCATTTATAGATAGAAGCACTCTGCAGTATTCTCAGCTCCTCTATGACACTTGCCTTAGGGGAAGCACTTCTGTTTGGAGACAACGGGTAGAACTGACATTTGGAAGTCCCGAGTGTTCAGAATAATGTTCCATACTTGGTCCTTCCTAATCTTAAGGAGGCATCCAGTCAGAAGAGCTGCATAGCTCATTCATTATCCTGCCCTGTTGAGTCTGAGTAATCTCAGATTGATCACTGGCCAAAAAATAAAGCTTCTCTCTTCCCTTCTGATAAATTAGCCACTGTGTTTATACCTCCAAGTAGGGATGATACAGCTATCCATCAGCTAAAAGCCACATGTGAAGTTCACCCAAAAGCAAAACAGGCAGTTAGCTAAGCAATTGCTTCATTTTTAAAAGTTCTACATTAAATTCAAATGTTATTTGAGGTTCACTGCCATTCAGATTAAATTGACATTTAGAAAGAAAATATGCATTCTTTCCTAACCTTTAGAAATAACATAGGATTTAGACATTTCAATCTTGTTTCTTTCTCCCTTACTTGTGTTTTTTATCCCTTTATTCGGTTTCGAAACAATTATTTCTTAACCTTTGATAGAAGGTGATTAGCTGGTCCAAGAACAATAACTACTACAGACATTTCAATATTGCAATAGAGTTTCAGAGAATACTTCATCTCATTTTCCTGGTAATTTTATTTATTTCAGTTTTTGAAAAACAATTAAAATGAAGGCATTTTTTTTCTTTTCTAAGACAAGATTCAACATCTTCTTAGACCAACGAAAAATGTTTAAACAAAAATAAAGCAGATATTTTTTAATAGTACCCAGTTTTATCAAATTCCTCTCCTAACTCTCTAACCAATGATACAATCAAAGCTGTCTTCTTTCACCTGAAATGTTAGCAGTGGGTCCTAATACTTCCTATGCAGAAAGGTAAGGGCCATAAAATCAATGGTGAAGAATGTTGGCCAAGTATTTTTTCAAGAATGAACGTGGAGCACTGGAAGGATCAGCAGTCAGGCCTCACGTAAAGTTCATTCATGGATTATTCATACACAAAAAAGAGAGCACTGCAATTTGATGGGCAGGGAAGTTATAAGGAGGAAAGGGTGTTTGCTCTTTAAGAGTCAGTGATAAGGTAATTGTGCTGTTATAGACTGAGATGACACCTAATGACTGAAAGTCACTTTTAAGTGACTTTTTAAACATGAAGTTATATGATTTAAAGGTATAATTTATAAGCACTGGATTAAATTGATGTGAAAGTTCTGCAGAGGATATCCTATTGACCCATTTCTTTTGTGATTGCAGGTGTGAATGACACAATGTTCCATTAGAAAGTGAAGGTTCAGGTTACCTGGCTTGCGAACTTTATCCTATTATTGACTAAGTGCAAGCCCTTGTACAAATCATATGTTTTTAAAGTGGCTACCCCAGTGCCTAAAATTCAGCTTCTATTATTATTTTCCAAAAAAAGAATCATGAGAATGTATGTTTGCTTTTTTTTTTCTCCTGCTGCTATTGTTATTTAAGAAAGGGCTGATAGTGAGTTTGGAGCAGGGGATATAAAAGAGGGCTTGAAGCCTCTCTCATAGTGCCAGAGATAGGAAGTGTTCAGAAAAACAAACAATGGAGGTAAATCCCAAAGGGACACAGATTGCAACAGAAAGAGCTATTTCAGTTGCTGAAACTGGAATAATTTGACCAACAAAACAGAAAAGAAAAAAAAAATCAGCAGTGTACTATAACCCACCATAAAAAGCAAATATCCACATATCCCATTATTAGTAAATAATTGATCATATTTTAAAATGAGAGAGAAAAGGCAAATATTCCACGTGGAAGGATTTCAGATAATTTATATAGGTATTCTCCCTTCCAGGAGATGGGGCACAATTCTTTATTTCTCAAGTATGTCCGATGCTTATAGACTTGTTTCCAAAGAAGATCCTATAGAACAAAGGCAAGGTGACTGTACAGCGAAAAGATTTGACAAACATTAACCTCTAGCCAGATGTTCAAGTTTGACAACATCCAGGATGAGTCCTGTTGGGAGTCTGAATAGCATTTTATATCTGTGGTACTTCTCCCAGTAGCCAGCCATTGCATCAGGAGAAAAATAGCAGACAAACCTAAATTGAAGGATAGTCTACAAAATACCTGACCATTGTTCTTAAACTATCATTAAAATTATGGAATGCCTGTGGAAATATCACAGTCCAGAAAAACCTAAGAAGACAATTACGTGTCATATGGTATATTGAAGGAGCTTACAACAACAACAGAATAAAGGTTACTAGGAGAAAGCTAATAAAATCTGAATGAATTTAGCTAATAATAATGTATAAATATTGTCTTCTTGGTTGTGACACAAACAGCATAATAATGAAAGAAACTGGGTACAGTGAGTTTAGGAATTGTTTGTACTATTTTTTCAACTTTTCTGTACTTTATTCTAAAAAGTAATAATGTATTTAAATTTTTATAATAACTGGCTTCATTGTACATCTTTTATAAAATATTATTGGTGCATTATATAATTATATATAATAGTGGATTCATTGTGAGGTATTATAGAATGTTCTGCGCATCCTCTAAATATTCTATGACACTCTGCAATACTTAGTTGGATTTTCAGATAATTGTGACCTTTACTAAGAAAGGTGTTATCTCAAGTGAGGAAGTTTCTATGGGCATATCATATATTTTCATCAAATACATAAAGAAATCATCTAATTTTTTTTACTGAAAAGATATACTGAAATAAATAGACAGGAAATATTTAATAACTCTTAAGTCCATCACTGTGGAACAGTACTTTATTTTCATTTTTGTGTGCAAGTATATTTTCATTTTAGCAATTTATGTTATGGCATAAATCTTTCATATCACAATTTGAATGTTGATTGACACGAGATTATTGAAATTTAAACTAATCTTGAGGTTTTTCTCTTGTTGGTACCACCTCAATAATCATTATATGATTACAGAGTTTTCTTTTGTTAAATTACTTTCATAGGAATAAAAATGCTGGATTAATGTTCATGAGTATCTGAATGTGTGAATTTGGGTTCATTACTTCTCTGCCTCCAAGTTCTCTTATGTGCTACATGAGAATAGTTTTATTAATTCTCTAATAGGACTATAACCATGATCCAATCACCTTCTGAACCTAGCCCTTGTTGCTCTAAGGCTTATTTTTTAAAAGAACTTTTTTTTTTCTCTCTCTCTTTTCCCCTCTCCTCTCCCTATCAATATTAGGGAGACAGTATTATCTTTTCTTCCCTTAGTTAATTGCCCTTGAACACACCCACTTCAGGAAGGAGATGCCTGCTGAGGATCTGGGAAGTGAGTATCTCCCAAATTCTAACATGCTATCTGGGTACCCTGGGACCCCTCTACCAGAGCATTTCTGTACTGTAACCCTTGAAGAGTTCCTTTAAAACCCCTGTTCATCCTGATGGGAACAATCACATTCTTTAGGACAGGAGTTCCCTGTGTTTTCCTTTGCCAGCAAAGCAATAAACCTACTTTTCTTTTTCTCAAAACCATGTCCTTGGGCTGGGGATGTGGCTCAAGAGGTAGCGCGCTCGCCTGGCATGCACGGGGCGCTGGGTTTGATACTCAGCACCACATAAAAATAAAATAAAGATGTTGTGTCCACTTAAAAACTGAAAAATAAATATTTAAAAAAATTCTCTCACTTTAAAAAACAAAACAAAACAAAAAAAACCCATGTCTCTATTTGCAAGTTGGTATTTATTGGCATTGGGGACAAGTACCGAGCTCTAGGTTACATGACTATAATGAGAACTGAGATATGATACAAAAGTCCTTAAAACAATATTTGATATATAGTGAATAACGATGGCTTTTGTAACCACAATGATATCAGTAAAGACCAATTTGAAATCAATTTGAAATTCCATCTTTTGTTCCTCACTTTAATTCTCATCCTCATCCCGAGATGTAGCCACTGCCATAAATTTTGTTGTAAATCTTCCTGAAGCAAGTACTGATTTCTGTACTATATATTTATATCATTGGTTAACATGATATAGTATAGCAGTTAATACACAGTATTATCTGTATTTACTGACCACATTTCCCCACATAAAATTTGATTGTATATTGCCCATTAATTTACTTCTATAAATTTAATGTCTATCTATTGAATTTGAATATGTTTTTATAGACCATCAACATTAGCTATTTTCCATGTATAAAAGAAATATTTTTCCTAAACAGTTATTGTTTATTGGTTTTCATTTAAAGAGTTATTTTAATGACATGAATTAAAATCTATACATTTTTCTTTTTGAGATTTGTTTTGTTTCAAGTATTTTTATTTCTCTACAGTTTGGGAATATTTCATCCTGTATTTCTATTAGTTTTCATCATTTGTTATTTGAAAGTTAATGCTTTAATCCTTCCAGAGAATTATAAGGATTTTGGTATAAAATGATCAATCGCATCCCATAACATATTTAACGTATTTCTATTTAGTTATTAATTTTGTTAGTTTATATTCATACAGTGACCCCAAATCTCAGTGATCCTTTCCAATTTCCCAGAAACTAGTTTGCATTTTTACTCATATTTTATTTAATGGTAGGAAATGAAAAGTTTCTAGATGATAATAATTCTGGAATGAACGTTAATTTGCATATAGGTTGTATCATTTTTTTATGCTTGACTACATTTTAGGTCAAGCCTTGAAGATGAACTTTCAGTTATTTTGTTTATATAAAGAAATTTTCTTTATAGAAAGAAAATCATGGTATGCACTACTACATTATCCTTTATTTACATTCCAGTTGTTTTCTTATCAAAAGTTAGTTTAGGAAGAATGCTGGATAATTGATTTCCAATCCACTCTTAAACCTTGGACTAGTAATAAAACAAAACAAAGCAAAAACTGTCCCAAATATTGTTCTCCTGTGACCCAACCACTACTGTCATAAATAGAGTTAGTAAGTAGCATTATGCAGGATTTTATCTCAAATCCAATAAAGAAACTATGTAAATGTAAAATTAACCCACATTCTTGTTTATTCTTTCAAGTCATCAAATGAAGAGAGATATCAAAACCTAGAAATTAGGTCTTGAATGGATTTTTTTTAATTAAACTAACTACAAATCTCCTGAAACCTTCTTATTTTAAATTAGGTGATGCTTATAAAACTTCACTTACATGTATTAAGGAATATGAGGTAAATGTTACAATATGTTTGACACAATCTTCATAGAAAATGATTAAACATTTGTTATAAAAAATATACATGCACAAGTCTGCTGAGTGGATGGTACAATAGACATTGGATTCAGTTCTCATTTTCTATATTCTAGCTGAAATTTTGTCCTCTGCTCATATTATAAATGCTTTAATTATCAGGGCTGATGGAGGACTTGTATCCAAAAATGAAGAGGATTGAGATTAATGATGAGGCCACTCTGATACCATTGCTTTTTAAGTCTCTGGGTTCTGAGCCAATAATGATTAATTCATCATTAATCTCTGATGATGAATCCACATGATGTATCAGTATGGATAAAAACATTTCTGCCTTATCCAAGGAGATTATTTTATGATAGATTGTTTTGTATGACTGACACCAGACATATTCTACACAATGTAGTAGCACAGAAAGAGCACTTGATAGTTATGAACTTCCACGTGCTGGGTTATATGCCACCTGTGGTCATTTGGATGAATGCCACATAGCCTGTCATTGATGCAAATAGCAGAGAGAGGTGGAAATAAACGAAGAGTTGAAAGAGATTCTGATTTGGGGTCTAATATACAGATGTAAAAACTGTGATTTAGGTGTACAGAAACAACTCTTCATGGAAAGATTTCAGATATCATGAAGAAGCCATAGGTGAGATAGAAAGAGGAATGGAAATTTGACACAGAAAAAAAAAGGAGTTAATGAAAAGTCTGCAGAGAGAGTTGGGGGGGGGTCCCTTAAGATCTGAACCTTTGTGAAGTTTGTGGGTCTCAGTGGTTAATTCAATGTGGCTGATACAGTAGAGAGGAAAGAAGATGAACCTAGGACATTAGAAACAGGTTGTGAAGATCAGTAATGTATCTCATGATTAGGGGTATGGTGGTAAGTGATTGTGTATTCTAATCTAGAAGGAGTGTTTTCAAAATAGAATGTTGAATGTAGCATGAAAAGTGAACTCTAACAACAACAAAAAGGAGATATTAAATTTGCGTTTGCTCTAGCCATTCAAGCCAAGAGATGTGGTGGCCTGAACTCTTGACAGAGAGAACAGAGAAGAGTAGAATTTCTAAGCAGACATTCAGGAAATTAATCTTTTAGGCTCACATTCTGATCTATGGTAAGAAAGCCGGGAAGAGATTCTGTGTCGAGTTAGGAGCAATGATATTTGGAAACGGAAGAGGAAGCTGGTAAATAGACTGAGCTAGGGAAGGGCTGCATTTGCAATTACAGAGAACTGTGGAGAGGAATATGCATTGTAGACAGAAATTTGGATGTGAAACTCCTGAGAGTTCCAGATTTTAGTGTTACTGGCTTATATGTGCCCAGAGAAGGAAGTGGGAATCCTCATGGAGAACAGAAAGAACTCACCAGTATGACTTGAATCAGGAAGTCCAAGTTTCAAGGCCAGATTCTGCTGTTAATTTGCTCTGTGACTTGGCCTCATATTTTTCGTAGACATAGTCAACAAAAGCCGCTTTCTTGACTACTCATTTGCTTAAAATATACACTGAAATAACATGCAAATATGCCTATAGCATTTTCTGTACTTTGATGATGATATAGAGCCAGCACTACCTATCCATTAAGATGGTTATTGCAGGGTTTCAATGATAAATTGGAAGTGACCTAAATAACTGCAGCTTCAGATAATTTATATAAAAAGAATACAGGAATTCACATGCATTTTTATGCTGCCAGTAACTTGTGTTGCTGGAGACATTGTAAAAATATGATAATTGTTTACACTATTACTTCAAGTGAAAAAAAGGCAGCGTAACTGTAAATTTAGCTTATTTATTAATATAAAAAATCAAACTCTATATACAAGCCAGGTGCAGTGGTGTAAGCCTAAAATCTCAGCAACTAAAGAAGCTGAGAGGCAGGAGGATTTCCAGTTTGAGGCCAGTCTTGGCAACTTAGTGAAACCCTGTCTCAATAAATAAATAGGGCTGAGGATGTCACTGAGTGTTAAAGCATTTTGGGCTCAATCCTAAGAAATAAAGAATGAAAGGAAGTAAAAAAGAGAGGGAGGGAGGGAAAGAGAGAAGGAAAGAAAGAAAGAAAGGATGGAAGAAAGAAACAACTATATACAAAGGGAAAAAAAAAACTAGAAAGAGGCATTTGAAAATGTTTGCAGTTGTTGATTTGGGAAAATGATACTATGGGTGGATATCATCTGTCCACTTTAGTGCTCCTATAATAGTATATTAGTAATGTCATTACTCTAAGAAATATTTCTTTAAAGAATCAATTTACTCGTTAAGCATATTTGCTTTTGGCATGTAAACACTTACTGGTTGCGTGTAGAATCTTAACTCTTGTTAATTTAAAATTATCTCTCTGGTCCAGTCATATCGTATACACTAAGTACACACTTAGGTCCTTTAAAAGCCCCAAGAGGACATATTCCTCAAGTCAGAGTTAGAGATTTCACAGCAGAACTGAAGACCATGATGAGGAGGAGGCAAAGGAGGATGAAGAGCTTTTTCTCTGTGGTCACAGCAGCAGAAAGCATTTCTCTTATAATTTTGAAGGGAGTTCACAGAGATAACCCTGCATTCCAATGGCGTGCATGGAGGACCCTCCTATCCTGCTCAACTGTAACCTTCATGAGTACTGGATTCTTCTTTTTACTTTACTCTGCTTCCTGACAAATGAACAGACTGTGCTAACTCACAACTGCTTGTGTGTATTATAGCGGATGGAAGAAAAAAAAAAAAAAACACTCTGCTTTCTCCAAGAGGCTGTTGCATTTTTTTCCTGCAGGGGACAGATGGGAAAAACACTGCATTTAATTTAGCTAGCTGCTTCTGATTTCTTTTTCATGGATTTTTTTTTTCTTGAGGGGAAAAATGGTTTTCTTTTACATTTATTTGATGGATTCATTCTGGTGTTCTCTTTAAGGTTTTTAAACTTGATTTTGGGTACAGTAGAATTGCCCTCCAGACATTTTAAGCAGGTTGACTGATAAGATTTGGGAAAAGTTATCATTCTGTGTCTTGGCAAAAACTGACGAATATTTAGTCAATGTGGTAGGCAGCAGCCTGAGGATTGATGTTTGAGAACATCTTTGAGGTCACATGCATGATGTACGTTACTACAGCCTTGGTGCCAGGAGTGTGTTTGTGGAAGTTAATTTATGTGGAAGTAGAGATTCTGCTCTCATATTTACAGATCCATAAGGAAATAGAAACCAGACGAATTGCATCTATAATTATTGCATAATTTATTATTATGACTGTAACTCCATGGAGATTGTTATTCAATAAAGTTTCCTGGAAGAATTATAATTCTAGCTCTACTGCTGTTATAACATGCATATGTGCAAAGCAAAAAGGCACCCCGTTGCAGAATCTGTGCCTTAGCACCCATGAGGGACTTGGGTTTATTGCAACATGACAAGTCCATACCAGGAAACTGTGCTTTGGAGCAGAGCTATTACTGTAGTGGCTCTTTGACCTAAGTCACATCATGAAATAGGAAATTGAATCACAAAACAACAGGCCTTGAATCTTGTACTGAAATCACTTATAGATGACAAATTGAGAGTAGGTAAACTATGAACACAATGGCATACTCAGATAAATAGTATATTTCCGTAATATCTCTTCTATGTGGAAAGAGTAATTCCCATTTTACAGGCAGAAAAACTAAGGTATTGACTACAATCTCTTCTGATAATTTACAAGGAATTGGACTTGGAAGATCAATTCACAGTCCCTATGATCCAGAATAATTTAAAATTTGTCTTCATTATTTCAGAGTCCTGTGGGTATATTTTAGTCATTCATTCATTTAACAAATAATTATTGAGGTTTGGTTTGTGTATGACTTAGCCTTCTAGGGGAGTTAGATATTTATGATCTTTCTGATAAACTAATTTACAAACCTCATTAATGTTTCACATTTAATTTGCTATGGTTAAAATAATATGTTTGCTGTAAAAAAAATCAAGTAGTAGATTATTATGAAATTAAAAATGGCAGCATTCTCCTCCTCATCTTTACTCCCATAAACAATCTTTATTAAAATGTTTACATAATTGTCTTTATATTGATGCCATATAAAACACACTATTTTGCATTTTGCTTTTTTTCTCTCAATAGTAAATGACAAATTTCTTTACATGTCAGTAAATTCAGATGGAATTTCCTTGCTATTTATAATAGCTAACTAGTTTTCATTGCTATGATATTAAATATTTTTCTACTAATATAATAGTAACTTTGCCAAGTCTTTCATTGATGAATTTTTTGAATTTTTAATGTCTTTAGATTTAGTTCCCTCTTCCATCCTGGAGTTAAAAACAATGTAGTACTATTTCAAGATCAGATTAGCTCACATGTGTATGAACTACATTTTATTTTCTATTTGCTAATCCATGAGCATGCAACATCTTACTTTGTTTCCACCTGCGAATGGTGGAAAGAAAGACCATCAGATTAGTGTGCTAGATAATAGTGTGCTAGATTAACCAAGGAGTCCTCACTCTACACTAAGCAAAACGCACACCTAGTGAAAGATTTATTCCCTTCTGATATCTAGTAATTCTATATTTCATTCCCTCTCCTAAGAATTTTCTATATTTTATTCAAAGTAGCCTCTACTCCCCCATGTAATAGCATTATAATTTTCCAACTTAAATTCTTCTTAACACTCAGAAATATTTACTGTCTTTCAATTTAGGGTTCAATTTTTAGACATTTGTATAAATCTGTCTCCCCTTACTTCACAGTATGTACAGATATGTCAAGAACTTAATCCACTTTTCTCTGCTACCCTAGCAAACCGTTTTCTGCCACTTCATCATGAAGGAACATAGAATTTTCTAGAAATAAAGCTATACTCCACATAAATACAATACAAAACTCATAACATGCTTCTCATATGTCCCATCTGCCCCCTCCCTAATGCCTCCTCGTGGGCTTGTGCATGTAAGTAATAAATATTACAGTGATAATAACTACTTTTACTAAAAGTTTATTACAGGTGCTATATATCACACCAAATACTTGAAATAATCATCTCATTTAATACTTACAAGAGACCACAAGACAATTGCTATTGTTTTTCTTATTTTACCAATGAGAAAATATACAGCAGGCTTTCAGTGACTGACCTGAGACCACACAGCCACTCCATCATTAAGCCAGGATTTGAATCCAAGTTTTCAGAAATTCTAAACTCCATTATATTTCTTTGCTTAGAATTTATAAATGCAATCAATTAAAAAGTCATTGGAAGAACGTAATTGGCAGCTCATGACCCATGATCCATGACATAAGAAGACATATGGTAGAACCATTAAAGTCAAGCCATGAAAAAACATTATTCTTTAGAGTCAATTATTAATTAATAATGACATGACATTGCTTAATAGCTAATTAAAAGACTTATATTCTTAATATATTGGTAAATTGCTGATTTAATTAAAATGAGTTTTCTTCTAGACCTCAAGGGTCAGAGAGCTTGTCATCTTTTATGGTGCTGTCCCATTTATTCTGGATAAAAAAGGGCATTGTTCTTCATTGAAAGATATTGACTGCAAATCGGCAATTCATCTTTGTTCAAAGCAAATTATATTTCATGTCCTTCTGGGAAATTTAACCATTAGGGTGAATTCTGTCTGTATTTACTCTTTCTAGGGAAACCAGACATTTGTCAAAATGAATGACCACTTTTCCACAAAATATTTTCTTTGGTATGGATTAGAGTAGCTTCCTCATTCATCTTTCTGCCTGCAGTTTAACCATCTATATTAGTTGTGTATGGCTGTTCTAAAAAATAACCACAAACTTCGTGGCTTAAAACAATGCAAAATAATTTTCTTACAGTTCTGTAGATTAAAAATCCTACATGGTACTTGCAGGGTTAAAATCAAGGTACATGTAGGGGTGTCTCCTTCCTGGAGGCTTCATGGGCTGGATCTGTGTCCTTGACTATTCCAGTTTCTCCAGGCTGCTCATATTTCTTGGCTCATATCCCTCTTCCACCATCCTAAAATCCAGCCACAGTGAAGTGAATTCTCTCCTCACACGGCCTTGCTCTGATATCCTCTTCTGCCATCTTGAGTAATCCAGGACTGTTTCTCCACCACCAATTCCTTAGCAACCTCTGCCAAGTTTTTTTTTTCTTTTTGCCATTTAAGTTATCATATTCATAGGTTCAGGGGATTGGGATAGGGATATTTCTATGGATCATTATTCAACCTGCCACACTATCCCTCATTCTAATTCATTCTCCTAACCATTATCAAAATAGACTTTCTCAAAAGCATATATGAATGTTCATGTCCACATGCAAAACTCTTCAACAGCTTGCCCTTGCACAGCATAGAAAAACTTCAAAACCTGACTGTTTTACCTTCTCAGTTTCATATTACACTACTCTTGCTAAATACTTCCAATTTTACTCTGTTCTGCCACTGAGATTATGCTAGGCTACTCTTTTGCTGAGAATTTCTGCACCTCAAAAATTCTTTCTTTTTCCTTAGCTCTTGTATGCTCTTCTCTGTGTTCATGGAGTAGTCCTTGCTGTTTTTCCATGATCCATGCTGAGTGGTCAGGTTGTTTAGTGTCTAGGAAGACCAATCAGTAACCTCTCCTGATGTCTGGTACTAGGGAGTACTGACAGTTGAGACACAGCTGGATTAGGCAATTTGTGTGCACCAATCTATCAGGAAGATGTGTTTTCAAGCCGTGACTTGGGCAGTTAGCTGTGAGTACAAGGGGGAATGCGTAATAACAAATACTGTAGGGATCAGGTCCTATCTAAGTCATCTTGTCTTATCATTTCATGCTCCAGTATTGACCTTATCAGTTCAGTGTCTACTCAGAGAAGTTTACCCCCATTCTCCAGCCAACTTATTGTACCACTAGGAATAGGGGTCACAACCAAGTTCAGGTTTTGTCTGTATGACATCAGAACCCCAAACACCTCCCCTTTTCTTCACCTTTCCTCGACACCCAGTCTTTCTTTTTGAACCTTAAACACCAAGGGCAAGGACTTTACTACCTTGTCTCAGTGTTCCTGTTTCTTAAACCTCAGCATTAAAGGGCTGCTTAGACTCCATTTTCTGGGCCACAGTATTATTTGTCTGCATGCCAGGCAGCAGATATTCTCATTGATGTCTATCAGCCTTATGGAATCAGGATGACCACTCAAAACTGCAAATGGAGGTTGTGACTATAGTTTTCAAATGACCAAGCCAAATTTCTATTAAAAATTTACCTAAAGCAAAAAATTAAAAAAAAATAGCAATGACAACAAGCTCAATTTCATGCTGGGCCCCTCACTATAATATCATATATTTGTTCATCCGCAACTAGTGGATTGTGAGCTTCTTGAGGTGATAGAATTTATCCTTGTCAGTAGGAATCTTTGGGCCCTAGCAATGGATTGGAAATGAAATGATTCTAATTTGTTGAATTTCACTCTTTACAGCAAATGTGTTCCATGAATTTTGGTATATCTGTGTCAAGTAGCATAGTAGGGAAATAGGAATGAAAAATAATCAAAATGTATATTAGAAAGCAAATGGCCAAAAATAACTAAGATAATTCTGATAAAGAAGAATAAAATAAAATAACTTGTCTCGCTAGATGACAAGATTTATTACATGTTTCTGATAATCAAACCAGGTTGAACAATATACAAGCACATTTCAAGGTCACCACTCACATGACTTTGGCTCACTTCACATTTGCCAAAATATGTTCAATCACCAAGCTCCAAGCCAAGAGAAGAAAACACAGCCTTCTCACCAAGAAGCTGTATTCAGCTACACACCTGAACATGAAGCAGCTACATGCATGAACAAGAATTTAAAAATATATGCAGATGATGAGTAAGTTGAGTAAAATAGAATAAATTGCTTAAACTCATTAGTCATTAGGAAAAGAATTAATCAAAAATCAAAACAACATCAATTTGCATGCATCAGTTTGGAAAAAAAGTAAAAAGTTAAACATCAAATCTAGCAAAAAGGAAGAAAAATAGGAATTCTCATACATTGCTTAGGAGTATATTAAATTTTATGTACAGGTTGGGAAAGTAATTAGGTATTATCTATTAAAATTGAAAATATGCATATCTTACATTTTGGTAGTTATACCACTGGGTATTTATGCTAGGGAAGGTCTTAGCATGTACTCATGGAAACATTTACAGTTTATAAAGCACATACATGTATACACACACATACATACAACAGTGCAAAAACTCGGCAGAACAAAAACACTGGGATTAAGCTAGGTGTTCATCAGGGAACACCAGGCAAGCAGATAAATGCACTGAGGCCCACTCATATAAATTCTATTCAGGGTATGAAAATGACCAACAACCTTTGCATGTGTCACCAAGGATATAACCCAGTCATAAAATGCTGAGTAATAAAGTGATAAAATAGCACAATTCCATCTGCATTCAAAAAACGGAAAGCTAAAGAATCTATTATTTAAGCATACCCAAAGTAAAATATTTCACACATCCATATTTCATAAAGAGAGTAAAATATAGTGATATGCACATATGATATCAAATGCAATTCTTAAGTTAGGAAGCAAATACAAAGTTCAAGTGGGAACTTAGACAAAATTAGGGAGAGGAACATGGGACACTGTGTTGTTTTGGTGATGTTCATTTTCTAATTGGATAACAGGGGTACAGGCTCAGTTTTATTGTTCTTGATGTAATTATGTATATCTTACACATATTAAAACTTCATTTGTGAATATTTTAAAATTTAAAATATATAGATAACATGAGGTATATTGAGGATATCTAATTCATTTATCTGTTAAAAATATAAAAGTTTTAGAGAGTTATTTTGAATTTTTTTTACTCATTATCCTTAGGTAAGATCAAATAAACGCTGACTGAAATGTAAATATTCACCTAGTATTTTCATAACCAGGAAGTTAGAATCTATACCCCTGTTAAAAATAACCAGTTATAAATATGAATTCTCTGTGTTTCAAGTTAAGTACTTTTTTAAATTGTAACATATTTAATTAACAAAGATTGAATATATTCAAGGAGTACAATGTGATGATTGTGTAATTATTACCCAGCCCAAATTAATGAACATATCCCTCACCACATATGCAATTTTTTAAGGAGTTCTAGCAACTCTATCTCATTTTCACAGTCCCCAGTTACAGTTTCTCTTTTCGCTTCCTTAACAGTCTTTTGAGTTTTTTTTTTCCCTCAAATGCGTCCTTTTGTCCTTTCACAGCAGATTTTTCAGTCCCATGGGTAGGTTTCTTCCATTTTATCAACTAAATTTTTAAGGACCTCATGCTACCTGATGGGCTGGCAGGAGCAGCCATTTCGTTAGAGGGCACCAAGCTCATTAGGGAAGGAGAACTGCTCCTGTGGTGGTATTATGGCCAAAATTTATAGAGTCTGCCTTGCAGGTCACAGATCCATCATCTCATGTACACACTATCCTATCTCCCAGAGTTTTATTATCCTCCAGGGAATTTTGCGGAGAGCTTCATTCTTCCAAAGTATATTTGTCACATCCAGTCTTGATGCTGGAATGCAGGTTTCAAGTCACATATAATGTGAGGTTTACCTGGAGTACCTTTCTTATTTTTTATTGAATGATCACCATAAGTAAACTTTTCTGTAGAAAGAAAGCAATTCGTGGTGTGGTTTGCATTGCTAAGATAGACAGGGAATCTAGCAACTTGTCTGGATGTATTGATAGATGAATACCAGTTGAAGCAGCGTCCAAAAGGAACAGAGTTTTCAAGCATGTACTTCAACAGAGCTTCTTTATAATGCAAAAAGGTTAAGAACACAAGAATGTGTCTTACTTTAACTATGCTTGAACTTTCTTATTTGGACTATTTCCTATTCTATACATGCATCTAGAAATTACTGAACAGGTAAGACTTCATCAAAACACACTGATAAACATTTACACATATTGTTGAAAAATGAGAATCCCATCATAAATTTCTAATTTGATGCTCTGGTTCTTGAGTTTCTTGGGAAGACCAGCATGCAAATAAAGCTAATTTTGTGCTCAAATTCTGTCCTCAACTATTGGAGATTCTGTTGTTTTTAATCTTTAAGTGACCAATAAAAAGACCAGACTGCTCTGCCAAATGTGCATCTTTAGGGACAGCAAGACCCACAGAGCCAAAGCACCTGCATGAGTTTCTTTTCTAATAGTTGAAAGTGACTGTCCTTTCTGTAGCATGTTCTAAGGAGGTCAGTCAATTTTTCTGTCTGGGTACAACCAATCCATGAGAACACAATTGGCCAAAACTCCCCAGGCTTCTGTTTCCTTATCTTTAAGATAAGTAAATGCTCTCTGAAGTTTCCTTCACAACCATACATTAAGAATATCAGCTCTGAATTTCTAAGCAAGAGTTCTGGTTCTGACCAATGAAAACTTCCCCAATATCCTCGGTGTCCATGGCTATCCACTAAATAATTACTGAAAGTTTCATTATCTTCAAAATGTTACTGGCACTTTAGGAAAGCTAGAGCCCTTCTTTAAGGGAACGTGACCATCATCCAGCTACCTTTGAATTGGGAATCTGATGTAATTTAGTATAGTTCTCTGACATCCTTCTGTCTTTTTCTTCCTGGATATTTAGTAATCATATAAACGGTATTCTATTCATTTGCCTTTAAAATCTGTTTCAGGCTGTAATAAGCTAGTATTTTGCTTTGCTATAGCAAACTGAGCCACATATTCAACATTAATTACCTTTTGGATATGGGTTTCAGATGTTCACTACCTTTGCTAAAGTCAGATACACATTTCAAGCATAGTTCTATAGGCAGATTAAACTCAATACGCCAGGTGGCTGAGTTAAAACTAAGATTTATATTTTTTAGTTAGAAAGTTACTGTCACCAATAGTTCTAATATTTCTTCCCTGAGAGTTTTATGTATTTGCTCTCTGAAAAACTGTGAATTCATTATAGAAAAGCTATTCTCAATCCCCTCATGAAGTTCAGCTCTCCAACCCTCAGGATCAGTTCTGCTGGCTTTGAGGTAGGTGACCAGTCTTCACTCAAGTGCAACAAGTTGAAATTCCTTCCCATGTAACCATAGGTCCAATGATTAGATGACAATTTTAGAGAATGGCTAATGAAAATTGGAAGATGTAAGCATAGTAGATAATGTTTGTTTTTGATCTTGAAGTAAAGGCAATTAACTTTAATTATCACAGTAAATGTTCTTGTTACCTCAGATAATTGGAGGTGGACCCTTCTAGAGAAAGGATTTATTATAGCAACTCATGAGCTCTGCAAAGCTATGGTTGAGGAAACAATTTCATTAAATGTTCCTGGTTATTAGTGTATGTGTTTCTTTCTTTAGTTTATTCTTCTTCAATTAGTAAAACTTCGATCAGAAGCATCATATGGTTTTTGTTGTTTAATCTGGAGTAGATAGAATTTTCTTTCTAAGACTTCCTAAAAAACAATGGTGAAAAGGATAGGTTATATTCCTGTGATTCACTCTTGTAAGGCAGTATAAAGTTCAGAGAGTCTCACCTCCATACAAGAAATTAGTTTCAGTAATTTGTAGGTCTACCAGAAGGGAAAAAAAGACAAAAAAAAAAAAAAAAAACTTAAACAGATATCTCTTCTCGGCATTATAATCAGAACATTTGCATTTTTACTTTAAAAACACTATGGAAAACATTAAAAATCTTTTCCAAAATTAACATTCTGACTATAGGATTTAGTTGTTTTATTTTTAACTGCTGTGGGGCAGATTAATGTGACACATGAAATAATTGGAAGAGGTCTACGCTACTTTTAAAATATCTATTTCAATGTGTATTTTTTTAAAAGTTAAAACAGCTCATCAAACCTATTTTTCATAAGCATTATCTAAGGGAAACTTACGTGGCATTTTAAGACTGTTTTTAAATGAGCTGGTTTAGAGAAAAATATTAGGCAAATACAGTACACAGTGTTCACAGCTATAGCAAAAATAATGAAGATAGTTAAACAATGATACCAATTTATGAAACACCAAGATAGGGAACCTTAATGATTACCTTGGTGTAACCTACTATTTTGTAAGGAAAAGTAGATTTTCTAAGATAAGCGCAACACAGAAATAGGAGCAGATTATGGAATGCAGGAGCTATAGTACCCACGGACAGCCACAGTCTCACAAGAGGAAAAGAGATCTGCAGGAGACCTTTGTAGCTTCTCTGCTCTTCAGAGAAACTACTTGATTTGCTCAACTCTAAAAAGTATCCTGTCAAACAGATGAAAATCCCTGACTAAAAAATATATGGAAAGGACCTACTACTCTTTGATTTTTCTCTCCTTTACAGTAACATCTTATTTGGTAGCCTTGGGTATAAACTTTTATAGATATATTAGTAGAAATTTTTCAATTGAACAGGTAAAAGTGGATGGAAGTTCCCCTCTCAAGGTTGAGAGGACATGAGAGACCAGCCTTCAGTTGCATCTGCCTCCATATAAACTTTTGACTCTGGGCAACTTGCAGGCATCCTACAGTTTATAAGCCAAGAGCTATAGTTTTCATCAGCGGGACATTCCAATCCTACTGCCAGCCACCAGGGTCATCTTGCCACTAACTCCCTTCCTTTCCCAAGAATTTTTTTGTCCTTATCCTTTCCCACCTCCCTTTATGAAAACATCTGAATGCATATCCTTTAAGTCACAGAATCCAGTTTTGCAAGACAGCATGCTACTCAGCCTACAGGCATCTAAATTCTTGACAAACTGATGTTATCCTCACTTGTGGTTTTTGCCTTTAAAATTTGTTCTAAATCTGTAAGACCCTGGAGCACATTGCAGTCTACCTGAAATTTGTGTTTCCCAAACTCTGACCAGCCCCAAATAAACTCTCTTTGTTTGTTAGTCAATCTGTGCTCCAGTTTTTCTTAAGGATCTACATGTTTCCTATGAATTAATATTTTCTATTTCCTCTTGTAGGATTTGTCTTTTTGATGATGAATTTAAGCTGCTCATGTGTAATCTGTAGGCAATGCTTCATGGAATTCAATGCATTTATATTGCAAGGATGTCCTTTAGAGGTTTCCTATTAAGTATGTTGAATTTTCCTGCATATCCCCACAATGGAAGCGGATATAGAATCAGGACTGGAGAGGGCAGCGGGAGCCTGTTTCTGTTACTGCCTATGAGTGTGGACAAGTCTGAAAATACTCTAATCACACAATAATACAGCATATTTGGGGGAGAGTTAACTCCCCAGACTCTTGTAAAGTTACAAAGCTAGTCAAGCAAGTTGTTGCAACTGAGTCTCTAGTGAGTAGAAGAAATCCCTTTAGGGAAGAAGGTTATTGCTTCTAATTAGACCTTACAAATCGAAGAGTCAGGAAAATATCTGGACTAGCAGGCAAGTTTAATATTGGTAATTATAGCTTATTTTGTGTGTTAAGCATGAAATAATAACTACATAACAGAATAAGGTATAATAATTTCCAAAATAAGAAAATAGAGAAGGAAAGAAAACAAAGCAAACCTCACAAATTTAAAGGCGTCTTATAATTCTTGTCTAATTGGCCCACTATACATACACATGGATTGTTTTGAGCCCTCCATGAATGAAACTCTCTTTCCTGCTAATACAATGTGTATTTATTATAGATATCAAGAATTCACAGATATCAACATGGAGAGAGAACTTAAAAGGGCAAGCTTAAGCAACAGTTGGGCTCTATTTTTATTGGGTGGTATCTGGTCTGAAGAGATTTCTTTCCTCCTCTATCATTTAATCTTCTGCCATTGCCATCCACTTCTCAGTTCCATTTTTATTTTTTATTTTTTTTTTTTTATTTATTTATTTTTTTTTTAAATATTTATTTATTTATTTTAGTTTTTTTCGGCAGACACAACATCTTTGTTTGTATGTGGTGCTGAGGATCGAACCTGGGCCGCACACATGCCAGGCGGGCGTGCTACCACTTGAGCCACATCCCCAGCCCTCCATTTTTATTTTTATCTCTATAAGAACTTTGAGGGTTTCTTTGACACCAAGAAGATGGCCAAAGGACTGGATATGTTTATTCACCCACCACTGTTCAGCCCCAGGGTTATACACTTCACTGTCAAAAACCACTTGCTCCTTTTGTGTCTGAGCTCTCCTCTGTGCAAACTGCTCCTCTAAACCTCTCAGAGGTGCAAAAAGAAGAAAGGGCGATGAGAAGTATCATTCTGTGTATGAATTGCATTTTTTTTTATTTCTTGCAACACACCAATGGGGAATATTGGATCTTTGGAATGGTGTCCCAGAGGAGCCAGATTGAATCAGGAATACCTTCCAACATGAGGAAGGAAATAAGCTCTCAGTGGTCGGGGAAAGTTATTCCAGAGTGCTGACCTGAACTCACAAGGGTGTGTCCAATCCCACCCCTGACATGCTGAAGCTGCTTTCTGAAAATTAGTATGGACATAAACAAAGCTTTTTTTTTTTTTTTAAACAGTACTCAGTTGAACACCCTATTGCCTTTCCTTCCATGTGGCTTAATTGAAAATGGCATAGAATCATAATCATTTAAGTATTTTTCTGAGCAGTTCCTAGATGAAAATGTAAAGCAGTATGCTAGTGTCTCTAGGAGACACATTAAAGCTGAGTTTATGAGAAATGGATACCCTACATTGCTTGAGTCTCCTCTTCTTCTTTTGTTCCCACTCTTGTCTCAAAGGGACATTTTATTTATTTTATTTTTTAAGTCTGTGTGCAACTGTGTCTCAATATGCTTCCTTATAAATATCAAAGGCTGAGCACTATGTCTCATGTGCCGGACAGTACAATGCAGTTGGAAAACTGTGACTATGTCCAAACTGCTTTGGGTCATCTCCAAATGCTGTGAAATTGAGTCTCAGATTGGCATTCCCTCTCCTGGAAGATGCACATTTTTTTAGAAAAACAATGCTCTCCCTGGACTTCTGGGCATCAGACTGGCCTCCCCAGTGAGATGGACAATGTGATTGCCATAACTGAGTCTGTGGACACCCAGAGGATCATTCTGTTAGAAGGCAACACCTTCTCATATTTCTAAGCCTGGCTGCTTCTCTAAGGCAGCTACTTTGTCAAATTATCTCATTGTACTTCTTGGTTAGGTTTATGAGATGCATTCATTGTGATTGAAGAAGAATGCTATGGGAATTCACAGAAATCAACATGGAGAGGGAACTTAAAAGGGCAAGCTTAAGCAACAGTTGGACTCTATTTTTATTGGGTGGTATCTGGTCTAAAGAGATTTCTTTCCTCCTCTATCATTTAATCTTCTGCTATGACCATCCACTTCTCAGTTCATCTTCAATTTAGGAAAAAAAAAAACAAACATCTCTGCTCTTTAGGAATGAAAAAGTTGTCAGGTATGGATACCACATTGTATTTTTCTGGGAATTGAAAATATCTTCTGAGACTCAACAGACAACAGATATTATTCAAGAAATTGTAGTTCAGTTGATTTAGGGAAGGATCTGTAAACTGTGACCTATGGGCCAAATCTAGCTTTCTACTTATTTTTGTAAATAAAATTTTATTTCGTATCTTTGCCCAGATGATTCTGTGTTGTCACTACTTTTGCACTATAACAAGAGACTTCAGACTCTATTGCCCATAAATCCAAACTATTTAATGTCTGCTCCCTTTCAGAAGAAGTTTGCAGACCCTTGATTTAGGAATGTGATTCAAATTTGAAAGTTCATAATTGTCTAAACGTGGAGAAATGTGATTAAAGCAGTTTGGCATGGTGTATGAATGGATAGAACGCATTTTGTGGAAGTTGTAAAGTTTGTGTTCAGGATGTATCAAACAGTATATTTCTGTTTTCTCTCTTCTCCTTGTGCTATAAGACTGAATTACCTTGGAAATCTGCTTTTTCAGGGATTTAGAATTTCTTATCTTCTCTGACTGTACAGTCTATGCTATAAACTGTACTCAGTCCTTTTGGGACTTTGATGATTTATTTTTTAGAAGAAAGATGCATAAGTGACTTCAATGTAAATCAAAAGCAATGGAGGCTAGAAAGACAGAATGTATTTCAGTAAGAGATGAGTAAATAGTTGGAATACAGAGGGAGGTGTAACACAATGATTAAGAAACAGTGGTTAAAAGAAAACATGTGTTTTCTTGCTGCTATAACATAGAAAAATAAAATAAAAATAACCATTTGAAAGTACCTCCAAGATCAGTTAAAGATCCCACTGGACTAGATACAGAAGTTTCTCAGAATCAGAATTCCAATCTGAAGAAGATCCCAGTAAACAAATCCACTTTGAGAAAGCTGAATACTATTCTGAAGTTCTTACCCTTTTCACCCAAAATGAAAGTGGTGTTCTTAACCAGTCCAGCAACAATTATCCCTTCGACCATGGCTTAATTTTGGAAGTAGTAGAAGCAGATTTTTCCTATTCCATAAAGGAGTGGGAGATAGAATAGGAATCAGGAGTTAACAAAGCCATTTGATCAGTCCTAATATTTGCCATTGCATAGAAGCTCCACAGTAATTTTGGATGATGACATCACTCAGTTTAGAACAGAAGAGACCCTTGGAGACCATCTGTTTTCTAACCTTTCATAGATGAAATTATCATAGTATAACCTTTGGATTCCAATCTACCTGAATTAAAGTTGCCACGTATTTCACATAATCTTGGGGAAATGATAGTCTTTCTGAACCCCAATCTTTTGACGTATAAGATATAGAAAATAATATAGCATTAAAGGCTAAGTAACAGAGACTTTTGGCATAGCATCTTTCACAAAATAGTTTGTTAATGCATAGCAGCAACTTAATCCCATTCTTCTCCATCACTGTGTACATAATGGCAAGAGACCTGATGACACAGGCTAAGTAACTCACACCAGCAAATGAAGCTCATTAGTGACAGAACTAGAATCATAAACCAGGCTTTCTGATGCCAAGATGGCATTTTCTCTTCTCCAACATGATCCTTCTCTGGACCGAATCTTCAACAAAGTGCTCCTGTTCAAAATATGAAAACACAAATGAAATCAGGAATGTTTCAGAGAACATTAGGAATAAGGCATCTTTGCCTGTGACATCCAAATAAAGGGCAAGTCAGCAGAGGAGTTTTCATTATTTAAAATAAAGGTAAAACCAAAGTGATCTAATTCTTATGCCATAATTCAAGTACTTTTAGTGATGCTTGATAATTAAACATGAACATGAAAAGGACACATCTCTGTGTGGACGTACTTTACCCTTGATTAGATTCCTTCCGTTTCATTTGCAAGTTCAGATGGAAAGCACTGTGCCTGATGTCTGATGTCTGTCTATTTATTTATTTATTTATTTATTTCAGATTCTGCTTTAAGTGCCAATCTCAGGCACAAAGGCAGACTGCAAAGATCCACAAGGAACAAGGATAACCAGGGTTAACAGCAATTCATAGCATCCATCACTTTTATTGCCCCCAAGGCAGAGTTTCCATTATTTATGCTGCTGGGTGATCTGCTGTATTTATGATACAGCTAGTTGTCATGACTTTAAAAATATGATGGATTCCTAAATTAATCCTATATTCCTTGTCTTAGGCTTGAAGCATGGGCAGTCACAAAGAGTACAGAGGTATCTATAATCACAAAGTTAATTGCCCATGGGTCATGACGAAGAAAAGACTCACCATGATGTTCCAAATGGGCTTATGTCAACAATGCTAAAAGCAGTGTACTTATGCTTACAGACCAGCACCACAAATTATTTTATGGATATTTTTTAGTGCATATACCCAAGTTCTTTGGGGGAATTTAAACCATGAATAACACATATTTCTCCCCATATATTTTGAGTTATAATTAATATTTGATAGCATAGGATCTGTCTTACAAGAAGCAAAAAATAAAACGCTGAGAATTTTGAAAAAGCAAGAGGTCACTTGTTGCTAAGATCAAGAGTCACAGAAAAGATTGTGGCATTTGGGGCTATTTGAAGAATGGATAGGGTGTTGAAAGAAGATGGGGAAAAAATCACGTTTAGGAACGGTAGAAGCAAAGACACAGAATTTGGAGAAAGCAATTGAAAGGACTATAGGAAATAAATAAGTTAAACAGGATCTAGAAGCCAGGACCTAGAAGATAAAAAGTCTTGCAAGGAAAACTCCCAGGTAAGGAAATTTGCCCTCAGAGTTAGTATGAAGTGGAATAAGCAGGATATAAATCAGGAAGTTATTGCAAGGATGTAAGAAGGAGTAGGGCACAGTAGAACAGTACTGGAAGATTTTAAGTCCTGGTAAAAGGATGGAAAATGGGAAGTGTAGAGAGAATGGACAGTAAAATTTCATCCAAATTTGACCAGATATCAGGTAGCCCAACTCCCTACTACAGCCCACAATGGCCTACATGATCTGGGTTTCTATTATTTTAAGAAAGCCTGCAACCCACAGCTTTTCCCACCTACACACTTCACACTAGATGCACTATTTACAATTCTTTCAATGTGGCAAGCACACTTCACCTCAGGGCTTTGCACAAGAAAGGAGAAAGCTCATCCCCAAGATAAACATATTGTTCATTCCCAGATCACTTCTGAGTCATTGCTAAAATGTCTCCTCTCAGAGAAGGTTACCTGACACCCTACATAATATTGCAACCCACCCGACTCGTCTCCCACCTCATAATCAGCACTCTGCATCCTCCTACTTTATAGCACCTCTCATTTTCTCATGTGCAAATGATAGAGTATATTTACTTATTTGATTTTATTTTTTGTCTATCTCTACCTGTTTACATATGAACTCTGCGAGGACAAGAATCTTCTTGCACTGTGTGTACTGTTGTGTGCAAAGTGCCTAGAAACGTACCTAACGTGAAATAGGAAATTAGTAAATGCTTGTTGAAACTGACAAACCAGCGTGGTTTATTTGCAACAGTATTCTTCCCCCTTGGATATTCTTACATTCCAAGGACTCTCGGCAGGTTTTACTAGTCGGTTTGTGTACTTTGACACAATAAGTGGGGCTTTATTGGTTTTCTGAATTTTGACAGCATTTCCAAAATTGACTTTGGTGGAATCTCAGATGGCGTGAAGGCATCTGAGACCATTTTTTTAAAAAGACCTCTTTTTCCATTCTCTTGGAATCTTACTCTTTCCTCAATACTCATGGGCTGTTCCTAAGGAATTCTATGATACCTCACCATTCAAGTCTGACATTATATTTAGGATATTTTGAAATTTTAATTAGGAAATCCCTTTGAATTTAGTCCTTGGTAATTAAGAGCTGTGATTAGAAATTGGTTTTCATTTTCATGATATTTGCTTTAAATCAAGTTGAACATATTGGCAGAATTTTGGCAGAAACAAAGGAAGTGATATTTAATGTGATTTGCAGCTGCCCCAAATAATTTCCATCTTTCCTCTGGGTCTTCTCTAGAGTTCGAGCACCATTTAACTTGTCATCCAAGAACCTACTCAGTGCCAGCACATCAATAACCTAGACCAGTCAGAATTATGGTCATTTCTAAGTGGGCAGATGGTTGAGTTAAGAAATGAAAAAAAGTTGTGGGATATAGCCACTAAATTCTTCAATGTGGACTTCCATTGATACCTAGCTATGCATTTTTCTCTGGGCATGTACTAAGCCATAGGTCTGTGACCATGTTTGAGACATAAACTTCTGTAAGTATATAAAATCAAATGAGCAAACCATATATGTTTGCTGATTTCCAGTAGATATATGGTGTGCTTAACTTCCTTTCATATAAACTGTGTGGAAATTCACTGAAGACAAAATCAATCAACCTGTGGGTCATGTACTCAGATACCCTTCATCTAGAGATATAAGCAAAATGTGACCAAAAAAAAAAAAAGCAAATAAAGATTACAAAATCAGGCAAAATGGCCAAATTTGGGGTATCTTTCATCATCTCATGAGTTGATTAATCCATTTGATGAGCTAATAAAATTTGATTGGACTACTGAGATTAACTGTAGGCAGGTTGGGTATGGCAGGAGAAAGTAGGTTCCTAGAGGCATAAACTTGAAGATTATATCTTGCTCCTTTTTTCCTCCCTCCTTCTCTCTCTCTCTCTCTCTCTCTCTCTCTCTCTCTCTCTCTCTCTCTCT
>NW_025999999.1:10795250-10823656 GCF_001458135.2 Marmota marmota marmota | reverse complement strand
TCTCTCTCTCTCTCTCTCTCTCTCTCTCTCTCTCTCTCTCTCTCTCTCTCTCTCTCCTTCATGGCTTCCAAGAGCTGAGCAACTTTCCTCTATCACATCCTTTCACCATGATGTTCTGACTCACTTCCAGCCTAGGAGCCCACAATATAAGTTTATTCCTCTAAATTGTCCCCTCCCCCAGGTATTTTGTTCACAATGAAGGATTTAGACCCACACAGATGCTTTCTTCTGATTGGATTTTAGATATAAAGATTGTTTTAATGACTATAGTGATGATGTTAAGAATGCTATCATTGTTTCATCATTATCAGTGAGAGTTTGCAGAGGATATCTCCACATTCATGGGAAATATACAGTTGAACATGTATAGTACACTTCTGGATACGTCATCAGTAACAGTGTGTAACACTTAATGAGACCCTAATTCCCCTAGGGTTCACATTAGCCGCACTGATCACATGCCTGGAAGCACATAAGAAATGAGAAAATTCAGGAAGAACTTTAGATTATTTGAGCAAGAATCTGAATTTTTATCAAGATATATAGATGATTTCTTTACACATAAAGTTTGATATATCAAGACTATTCATTAGAGGGAATGTTCAATAAGCCAGGGATGTTTGAGAAGCTAAGGAAACCTCTCAGCATACCACAAAGAATTTCAATGCCAACACTAAGCAAGTAATAACTTCAAAGTGCAACACAACCAAAACAGGCTCATAGAGTACCTATTCACACTTTTGGAGACATAAAGCTTCAGAAAGAGGCCAATCGTTTAAATATAAATTATGGATGACAAGATTAAATTTGAAAAGTCTATCCATTAATGTATTTTTTTTCCTGTGCCATTTGGGGAAATGTAGTCTAAAAACAAATTTAGACATTACTAAACAAAGATCTTCATTTGATGTTAGTTCATGTCAAGGCTGAAAAGTTTTTGGACTTCATGTTGAACACTTTAAAATTATGTACCAACTAGTATTGATTTCTATCAGAAGGAGAGAGAGAGAGAGAGAGAGAGAGAGAGAGTCAGTCCAATGGATCAAAATCAAGTTAGAGAAACAAAGGTAGTAGGGACAATCGTGAATATAATTCTTTATGATTTATGGGGTATGTAGGAAGAAAATATTGCAACTGTAGTTATTTTATCATATTTTGCATTTATGTTATTGTTTCTCCTACATAAGATGTATAATATTGGTAAAATGTATTTCTATAGTTGATAATAAACATAAGTACATTATTGAGAGGTTCATAATAGAAATGTTTTACTGATCCCTGTGGATACACTGATCAAAAAATAATATTCACCAATTTAATACATTTAATATGTAATTATACATAATATGTTTGGATCACAGGCTTCCCCCAAAAGTTTGCCAATGCTTTACCACTTGAGCTTATAAAATAGGACTGAATGATCTTTTTGTTTGCATTTGCATTTAGGATAAGCTGAATATCCTGGTGTGAGCAACTGCTTTTTCAAGAGATTCTTTTAGCAATTTTCACTAGCATATTATACCAATCAGCCTTGTTCTTATACAATATCACTTATAAGAACTCAGAATTACAATTTCACTAGACAAGAGATAGCACCCCAGCAAGTGAGATCTCATACCAGCTATATTTGCATACTGTTTAGGCATAGTTGTCCCTAAATAAATATTGATTAATTGATGGTCATTACTTAGGTTATTACTTGCCTCCCCAACATAATGAATAGTAGTAGAATTTTTATCAGTGTTTCTCAAAGTATGTTCTGCTGTTTGAGTGCATCAGATCCAACTGTATAAACCAAGGGGGCCCAAGACTGTGCCTCCTTGATCAGAATCTTTGTAGATGAAATCCAGCAATTCATGAATGTACTCAGGTGATTCTCATGCTTAGTTTAAAAACCAATGAGATTTTCTTTGGAACCGAAAGTACAGCCCAAAATTATCGCAAAGTGTATTTCTGGCTTTTTCATGTTTTTCTAATGAAACTCTTATGGAAGGATACAGTGCACACACTGATCATTGACAGCTTGTTTTGGTAGTTTTCCAGTTAGCAAGATGTATTATAGAATGGGGTAAATATTGACCTCAGTGTAGGTCCATCATTTATCCATTAACTGTGCTCATCTTCTTTGCTTCAGCAGGGGCCATCCCATGTGTCTTTAACTGTGGCCCCACTTTAACCATTTACCTGATATACGTTAGAGGAATTGAAAAGCCACAGTATTGATGAGGAGATGAGTAGAAAAATATTGATTTATGTAACAAGATAAATGGTTAGCATTTAAAAACTCAAATGGCACCTACGAATTGGAAAACAGCTTGAATCATAAAACTCAGATGCAAAACAAAAAAATCAAAAAAATACTCCAAAATGAAAAACAAAACTTGCAAGAAAAATCTGAATGTAGGCAGACTGTCTTTATAATGGAAGTCTACTGATCTTTATGACAGAGGTCAGAGAATCTTATGGAGTAGGTGAATCCATTTTCAGAGGAAACGGTGTATGTTCATATTACCAAATACAAGTTTTCTGGGAGGCAATGCTATAAGAAGAAACTTTAAAATAAAGAAAGGAAAACAATCATGGGTGATGGATGCCATGGCCTGCTGGCAGAGTTTCCCTGGGGGAAAAAATGGTTCTTTATTTCAAGTAAATCTAGGCAGGATGGCAGGATGGCAGAAGGCTTCGTGTGAGAACTAATCTGATGCTGGCTCTGAGGACCCAGTGGGACTGGAGTCGTAAAGGAGAGAGGTTGGACTTGTTGAGTGCAAAGCCCCAGATGCTCCTTACCCACCTGCAGACAAGGCCATTCCATCCGCTGTACATAGCCCTCCATTCTGAAGACACAAAAACTACAGAGGTAATTTTTGTTTGCTTTTTGTTTGTTTGTTTCTCTTTTGTTTTGCACTTTTCTCCACTGGTGATGTACGCAAGCCCTTTCTATATTACAGGGGGCAAGGCAGCCTGGACAATCTATGAAATTTTCCTTTAAAAGAGCATGCTCCTGAAACCTGTCAGATCATTCTCAAAAGCATATCCAAAAATCCTACAAGGAGGGGTGTTCCTTTTCATTTTTTGAAATGATGTCCCAATATCCAGTTGTGACAGCATGATTCAGCCTAATGGTTCCTGAGAGGCATTTGGGAAATCTGACTTCATCTCTGTGTGTAATTCCTACCAAGAAAGTTGCCTGTATGTGACATGGCAGAAAGACATTGGGCTCGAGAAAAGACTCCAGCTTCCGTGTCCTTCTGAGAGTTTCCCCAGTGGCATCTGGCTAGCTTTTGGTGAGCTTTTCCCAATTGTCTGCTTTTAAGAAGTATGTTCTTGGCTGTCAAGCCCCAACACTGCCTAATTTACACAGATAGGGAGTTCTAATAAGATACTTTAGAAAGTCACTTATGCCATAAGGTATTCACATTATCCCAAGACATTTCTATTCAGCTAATAGGAAATGAAAGTGTGGATTAATGCCTTTCGCATGCCATTAGAAGACTGAGAGGGAGAAGTCTCCTTTTGGCCACCAGAGGCCTCCTCCTTATTTCTGCTCTCTGCTGTCTCAGCTAATCATGTTCAGAGGTTTCAAAAGCAAAATATCAGTTTTGACTTTATAGAAAATGAGTTTAAACCAGGAGGTCCATGCGGCCTCCAAGCTTTGGATGGTTGCCACGGCACGCTGCACTTCACCTTTGATTTAAAGATAGAGAACATGTGGCTTCCTAAAAATGAGAAACTCTTTTGCTTGATTCCCAAAAGGCTAATGCAAGCATCTGTTAAAGGAGAAATAAAAAGATACCAGAATTCCAAATAAGCAAAGCTTAGTAAAATTGGGTCACCAATCACCTCTCTGTAACCCTGGGGAGCCAGGATGGCAAAAACATTACTTGGCCCACAATCAGACGTATAATGATTAGGTGTTGTTACAAATATAAATTGTAGAGAAATGTGGGCTTATTGAAATAATTAAAATAAAAATATTTATATTCTCAATAGCTAACACTTTTGAGTGATGAAGAACCAAGAATTGGGGCTGGGATTGTGGCTCAGTGGTAGAGCGCTTGCCTAGAATGTGTGAGGACCTGGGTTTGATCCTCAGCACCACATAAAAAATAAAAGATATTGTGCCCAACTAAACTAAAAAATAAATATTAAAAAAAGAACCAAGCACTGTGCAGTGTCTTAGATGAAATCCTGTCATACTCATGAGATAATAATTTGTACCATTATATATATATATATATATATATATATATATATATATATATATATATACCAATAAAAAGTAGAAAATAAAAGAATTGGCATCCTTCCATTTTAAAGATAAAGAAAGTTACTAATTTAAGTTTCCATTGCTATCAAAACAGGAGTAATTGGGAAAAATTCTGATTCTTTAAGGCACACCTTTAACAATAAATAAATGTGATCAATAATTAATTTTCTTCAAGAGGTAATTCCTATCTGAGACAAATACCTCAAAATATTCTCAAATAAAGGATATCACAAATGCCCACCAAGGGACCTCAACTTTCTGGAGATAAACCTGTGAGTCCTAAGAAGCACTTTCTGTAAAGCAGATGGTCATGAAACAGCCCCCCTCTCAGCAGACCCCAGCTACCTGGAGATGAAGACAGAAAATCTGTTTAATGACAGTAAACATGCTCCTGCATGGTTATACATCATGTGGGCACGGGAAGTAAGAAGGAAGCCATTTATAGATGCCTGGGGGTGCAACTGTGCTACTCTTTTATGGGGGTAGGAGTGGCTTATTTCAGTTAACATGCAAGTCTTAACCTTCTTTTGCAACATAGCTTCTCTATTGATGGACTCCAGAGGCGAGTTTCACCATGTGAAAACTCATCCTGCTCCTCCCAGAACTTAAATTAATGCCTACTCCTTCCCACAGCCTTGTTTTATACACTCCAAAGGACTAG
Organism: Marmota marmota marmota; assembly: GCF_001458135.2. Lineage (NCBI taxonomy): Eukaryota > Metazoa > Chordata > Mammalia > Rodentia > Sciuridae > Marmota > Marmota marmota. The sequence continues at coordinate 10,818,728 of NW_025999999.1, read as the reverse complement.
AGATTTGTAGACCATCTGCCATAGGGGAATTTATATTCCGCCAAGATCCACTTTCTTCAATTTCCCCTCCCGGAGCCCTGCCTCCTTCCTGCAGCCATCCTCAACAAGATGGTACTGTCACCAGACTTCTCAGTGAAAGGGGAAGGGCTTGGAGTTAGGCTGTGAGGAGAAGCATGCCATAAAGTTACCAGCTTAATTAAGCCATTAGAGTTTTTAGGGGTTTTTAAATATAGGCAATTTGAATGTATAATCGAGTCTGAGCACAGTCTCATCCTGTGTTTCCCTTGGTCTGCTCAGAACCAGATTGTGAATGGAAAAACAGCTGGGATGACATCCTGTGGCGGCAGAGCCAGTCCCTTGTTTTCCCTGCATCCCCCACAGTGAGTTGGTGAATCATTTCTTCTCTTGGTGCAGCCCCTGAGTGAAGGGCTTGGGCCTTGAAATGCCAGCTTCAGAGGCCACCTCCAGGGAGAGTGCTCTGTTTGACTGTGGGCCTGTCCCTGATGATCTCACAAATGATCAGCCCACACATTTCTTCCGTGCAGAAAAGGCTACAGAATGTGCTTGGGGAATGTTCTCTTTGGAAAAATGATTCTGAACTTCAGCCCTGAGGTTAGAGAGCGAAAACGAGGAGGGAGATTGCAAGTCAATGTTCTTCAAGTTTGACTAGCAGAGGATAAGGTCAATTTCAATCCCCCCTGGGGGGAAAGCGTCCATGTGGGGAAAGGACTAAAAGCCAAGTACATACATATGCTGTGAACATAACTCAGCACTTGGTGGAATAGGCACTTTTACTAGTTGCTTTCACCAACAGGGTTTAGTATTTCTCATTTAGAACACTGAGCACATGAATGTTTTGTATCTCAGACTAACTGTATTCCACAATACCCCCCACGTACACACATATAAACAAATATGCATATACACTGAGCTGCTAAAAGATATTTTGTTAGGCATGAAATGGTAATAACACAATTTGTGATGAGTCCCATGCCCATAATTTCAGCTGTGGGCAATTGTTATTTCCTCTCCTTAAAACCAGTTCAATGGGAAAGAAATGATGTAGGGTGGGGGAAAAGGCTTGAAATGAGTCACAAGGAAAATGTCAGAATCAGTGTTGTAAGGATGATTTCTTTCAGTTCTAGTAAATTTTTTTATACAACTACTGAGCCACATCCCCAGTCCTATTTTGTATTTTATTTAGAGAGAGGGTCTCACTGAGTTGCTTAGCACCTGGATGCTGCTGAGGCTGCTTTGAACTCGTGATCCTCCTGAGCCACTGGGATTCCAAGTGTGCACCACCGTGCCTGGTTCTAGTAATTCTTTACATTAGCAGACTTTTTTTTAATGGTACTAGAGATTGAACCCAGGGGCACTCTACCACTGAGTTACATCCCCAAATCTTTCTATGTTTTATTTAGAGATGGTGCTGAAGCTGGCCTTGAACTTATAATCTACCTGTCTCAGTGTATGGAGTTGCTGGGATTCCAGGTTAGTGACTCCCTACCCAGCTATGTTGGCATATTTTTATAGAGAGGAAAGAATTTGGCAGCGAGAGAGCATCCTAATAATTCCAGGCTTGACTTGGAATTATGTGTCTAATTTATTGATAAAGAAATGAATCTAGAAAAGGAAACATTTATTGCTGTATTTACATACAATATTGTTTTATTTATATATAAATTACTACATAGGTTATTCTTGTAATTAGAACACAAGTCCTCTACTTCCTATTACATGGCTAGGTTAACTTGAAATTAAACTTTACTTGTGTTTGCAGATAGGATTATGTGCTGGCTTTTCAAACTGTATTCTCCCAGAAAATATCTCTGTAAACCCAAAACCATCTGCCCATCTGCCCTATTTCATTCCTTGTAAATGTCAACTTGAGTAACTCCTGCTTTATGTTATTTTGTCTGTATGAAAACTTAGATTTGTTAAACTGAAATAAAACATACACCATCAAGTACTTTTCAAAAAGACTCTGAAATTTTTCTTTGAAGACTGAGTTCCTCTAATGAGTTTAAATGCTTGGATTAAAAGAAAACTAAGATGAATGGCACAGTTTTCCAAGTAAATGCAGAATCCCGAATTATGAGATGATAACTATGCAGGACCATGCAGTTGTTACAGTAGGAATGGTGCCAAGTGCAGATGTTCATTCTTGCAAAGGAGGTTGAATTTCAGAATCTCCTTTCCTGAATGTATAGATATGCCATAGGTGAGTTCTTGGTGGTGTGTCTTAAAATTAAGCTAGTGCAGTCCTTTCATTTTTTCTTTTTGTATTTTTTTTTAGGTAGCTTGATTTATGTATGCCTTGTCCATAATTCATTGCTTTGAATCAACACCCTTGTTTAGGAGAATTCTGAAAAGCAATATCTGTGATAGAATGACACAAGTATCAGCTGAGTAGGGACTGTCAAATTTAAGAGGATGATGACTTCTATGAAGCCCATTTCATCTTTTATCAGCCCCATATTTGATCAATTCACATTCAGAAACTATTAATTTCTCCATCTTCCTCAGCTCACATGGGCAGTATGTATTTCAGAATGTTCAGAGACAGCTACCCAGGTCACTTCAAAGCTCAGTATCACTCTTTCGACATGAGGTCACCAAATCTCACAACTCCTGGGACCAGATTGAGGTTAGTAATTTGCTTCTTACTATTATATATTACTCCATGGTTTAAAGCCAGGGTGATTGGTTCAATTACAAAGATTCAAACTCTAGAGACTCTCACAATCACCCAAAGGGCTTGTTTAAAACACAGCTTGTTGGGCCCACCCACTGAGTTTCTGATTAAAGTCTCAGATAGCACCCAATAAAATCATTTCTAAAAAATTCCCAGGGAATACTGAATGTGAGGCTGAAAATCTAATTTAAGGACCACACATTGAGGATCTCTGACCTAGAGAGTCCAATTGCCTGTGACATATACAGTGGCCATTCTAAACATGTTTGTCAGCAAATGTCCCTGGTACTTCCCAACCTCAATGAGGATTTGAGTGGGCATAATAGGAAACATAGGTTATAAGCAAGGGGCAACAAGGTCAAGTGCATTAGATTTCTACTCCATCCATCTTCAAGCTCTAGGGCTGCACACTAGAGGTATTATAGGTGCTTCGTGGGTTTCCAGGTTATTAAGCTTTTAAAGGGTGAACTCTGCCAGCTTGCAGTTTGAAGGCAAACAGCCAAAAACCTGTGAGAGGGAAAAAAAAGAAAAAGATATGGCCTTAAGGTGCCTGCCCAGAAGCTTCAAATTTATCTGATATAACAAGGTCATGATTTGAGCAGGAAGAAATTCACCTTGTTAAAATGATCAGTTACATTTCTCAACATTTGGGGAGAAGACCCCAGGGAAATCTAGTTCTCTTTAAACTCTACAGATTGGTATGTTGCTTCCCCTTAGAATGTAGTCCTTGGAGACAGGATAATAATAATAAAAAATAATAATGGAAAAGTTTAGAAACATCTGCATAAGGAATTGGGATGATTGGAATGGGTCACACATCTGTCAAGGAAGAACTGATGTTAGACATATGCAATCATAGCTTGATTTCCAAACTATCATGAATAGAAATAGAAATGGAACTAGAATATATTTAAAGAGTGATTTCTTGGCTGAGGTTGAAGGGCAGATGGAATGCAGGTGTTCCCAAATAGAGCTTTGCTGTTGCATTTATCTTGATACTCAAGTAATTTGGAAAAAAAAGCATTTCTCATAATATAGCCTCACAGGAGGAATCAATTTTGTTATTCTTGTTGTTCTTCTCCTCCCATCCTCTTTGGATTTTGCAGATATAACCTGAGTCCCTACTATATGCAAGGCAGTTTAGTAGGCCCTTGGGTACAAAAATAAGTGGAAGAAAGTCTCTACTCTCAAGAAGGAGGCTATAGTGCCTATCAAATTGCAAAGTATAGTGGAATGCCATACACATGGAGGGATGTATGTAGGTATCATCATCTAAGGGATCCAGGAAATGTGCTATCCTCCTTTCCTCTTCAAATATCCTTCATTAACAGAATTAGTTGGACTCCCCAAGGCCTTCAAAGAGGCTAGAACTATGTTGGTATCAATTTCACTAATGATGGAATTTTCATGATGGCTCTATAATTAGTAGAAGAGCCAGGTTTGACCATGATTTATAAATAGAGAACTGGTTATTATTTGTACATTCTCTTCCTTAAAATTAATCTCAATGGCTTGGAACTTTAATTCACATAGGCATCCTAATGCCTTGGCAAACTTCTTCAGGGTACAGCCTGTTAGACTGCAATCCAATTCCTTAATACAGGTATCTGAGCTATGTGTATCTATTTAACTTGTTTTTGTCCTTCTGGTGAATGCAGAATCTCTTTATTGCTTTGTGCTCCCTGGCCAGGACATCTTCTCAACTTTTTTCTTTGCAAAGGCCAGCTAATTATGTAGATTTTCTTTCTCTCAGAAACATAACTTTATTTTAATTGCTTGTTCATGAGAACTCAAATGTGCAATCCTAAATAAAGATGTTAGGGGATAATTGGAGTCCCCTTTCAATTTGGGACTATCTGGAGTCCCTGATGAGACAAGGATAGAGAATGCAAGTGATCACTTCAGCAAGCCTTGTAATTGTGTGTTCAAGGGAACTAGAATTTTAAAAGATTTCAAGTGATTGGTGATATTTAGATAGATTTAAAGCAAATAGGGAATGAAATATTTGCATATGCAAATAGAATTGTGTGTAACGTGGAATGGAGGTTTCTGAAAGTTGAGAGTATTGTAATTAATTAACTGAACTACTCTTATGTCATAGGCTACTTTAAGTGAACTGCCATCTCCTTCTAAGCCCCAAGTTTCTGGCCTTGCTGCTTGAGATATTCACATTAACTCTTTGATCAGTTTATTCTGTTTCTATTTCTCAATTAAAAAATAAAAAAGGTCTCACTTTCTAGCATATTACATGTGTTTTTCATTTTTTTTGCATTATGATGGGAATTGGACTAAATCATCGTTGATGGTTCATCTTTGTTTGGAATGGAGTTGGGATAACTAAAAATGTCTTCAGAAAAAGGATGGTATAGAATGAGTGTACTCCTCAATTACATTGTTGTATTTGAGAAAAGAGGGCAATCCATTTTCATTAGTTGACTTGGTGACTCTGTTAGTCGGCTGGGCAATTTATAGTAATTAAGGTTGTTGCCCGGGTATATCCTGATAATTAGCCAGAAACATATCATCAGTGATCTCTCCAGTGATCATTTTGTTAGGGAATAATTGGAGATAGTCCCTGATCTTAGAATTAAACACATTAAATAACTTCTGTCCACCATTTAATGTGTTACAGCATATTCTTATGTGAAAAAGTATGCCATCTGATGGGCATAGTTATTGCAAGTTATGTGCCCTGGGTATGACCTTGATAAATAAAGTTGAGGAGTAGGGACCCATATCCAGGAGGCCATCATCCCTGTCCCAGGAACACTCAGAGAATTTCATTTTGAGTTCTATCACACTCCATCCCTAGGATTCAAGAGCAAACCCCACTATTCACAATAAGATTCTCCCTACCATCCCTAGACTCCAAGCTTCCATATGTACTAGTGGAAAGCTGGGACTCACATCTGGACTTCCCCACACCCGGGTAACCCTCCCCCCAACACTCACACCCTCACAGTGACTATCTGTCTTGAAAGGATCAAGTTAATTTCATCATCCCCTTATCTCCATTCAAATCAGTCATAAAGAACCCAACCCTCCTAGTTCCCACTGGGGCCCAAGCCAGTATCATTTCGCCTGGCAGGGGTTTCTAATTATTCTCCTGTTTTCACCTTATACTCAGCATCCAGAGTGATCCTTTAAAAACTTCATAAGCTCTCCTCAAAACCTCCTATGATTTTTCCTCTACTTGAATGTGTGATCCATAAAGCATGGATTTGTTTTTTTTTTCTTTGTTCACTGCTAGCTCTACAATGCCTAGATCAGCCCCTGGCACATAGTGAGCATTCAGAAAACGTTTATGAGATAAATGAATAAAGGGATAGGTATGAGGAAACCCTCTACTCAAGGCCTTCATTCTTTTTATCATACTTGGCTTATTTTTCTATATTTAGCATTACACAGAGTGCATACACATTGCTCTACATAAACTGGAAAATATATATAAAGAGGAAAATAAAAATTTTCAAAGTGAATTTTTTTAAAAAAGGAAATTTTCAAAGTTAATTTACTGCCACAGCAAGTTATCACAACCTGATGACTTAAAATAGAAATTCATTCCTTCAAAATCTGAAGTACAGAACTCTGGAAGCAAGGTGTTGGAATGTCCCAATCTCTCTGGGGTTCTACAGGAGACTCTGTTATGACTTGGATGTGAGCTATTTCCCAAAAGCTTATGTGTGAGATAATGCAAGAAGGCTCAGAGAAGAAATGATTGGGTTAGGAGAGGAGAGCCTTAACCTAATCAGTGAATCAGTCCCCTGATAAGGATTAATTTAGTGGTAACTGAAGGCAGGTGAGGTGAAGCTGGAGGTGGTTGGATACCCGGGATGTGGGGCATGGCTTCCTATCTGGTAAGTGGAATGTCTCTCTCTCTCTCTCTCTCTCTCTCTCTCTCTCTCTCTCTCTCTCTCTCTCTCTTGACTTCCTGTTCATCACATGAGCTGCTTCCCTCTGCCACACTCTTCTCCCATGTACAGCCTCATCTTGAGTGTGGAGGAATGTAGTCTACTGTCTATGGATTGAGACCTCTGAAACCATGAGCCCCCCAAATAATCTTTTCTTCCTCTACAGTTGTTCTGGTTGGGTTTTTTGAGTGACAGCAGGAAAACAAAAAAACAAATAAACAAATAAACAAACAACCTGACTAAAACAGACTCCCTCCTCCAAATTTGTACTTTCTGTGGTTTCTTGCTCTCTGCTATGTCTTCAGATCAACTTTTTGTGTGTGTGTCAGTTCTCCTCTGTGCATCTCTTTTCCCCCAGATTTCCTGAGGTAAAATGACAAATACAATTGCATATACCTAAGGTATACAATATGATGATTTGATAAACCTATGCATTATGAAACAGTTTCTACAATCAAGTTAATTTATGTACACACTATTTTACATAGTTACTGTCATTTTGTTTGTAGTGAAAACATTAAAATCAACTGTCTTGACAAATGTCAAATATACAATACAATATTATAATAATTATTATAAACATTAGGTTCTCAAAATTTAATGATTTTAGAACTGAAAGGCTAAACCCTTGTCTGTGTCTTACAATGATAATTTTCATGGTATTTAGGAACCACCCAGATATTTTAGGATAAAATCTATCATCCTTAACAGTATCTGCAAAGACTCCAAATAAGATCATGTTCACAGATTCCAGGAATTTAATGTGGATATATTTTTCTGGGGTCCTCATTCAATTCACTGCACTAGTTTTAAGTTCTGGAGGTATGTCTGAGACATTGCCAGGGTGGAAAACCTTCAGGGGTTTCCTATTGCGTAAGTAATCCAGACTCACATGTGACCAAAGGAAAGTATAATCTGATCCTTGCCTAATCATCCAGGAAAACAGGATTTATAATGTGGACAATCCACCAAGGCCTCTTTATCCCTGTGATTTCTGAGAGAAGAGTCGGGGAGGAGGAATCCTTGGGAAAATGGTTTCCTGTTCATCAAGCAAGCACAGGCTCAGAATACTGAGGCTTCACATATTGGGTAAAAGTGACCATATAGACTCACCAGTGGATCATAGAAATGTTCACACCTGTGCATTTCATAATGGGAGACAATGCTTGGCACTAACAAGTGACAAATATGCTTTGATGAAAGGAGGGAATGGATACAAGAATTGAATTTATAGCTCAAAATCTCAAGCTCTCCTTTTCCCATTCAGTGTTTTCCTTTCTTGCTGTCCCTCCTGCAGAAGTCCTTTTCCATACAGCTGCTTTTGAAACTCCCTCTTAGAAGAATTGTGCTTGCTTATGTCACATTCAATTAGTTTCCCTGAAAAGAAGCCCGCGCCATACCTGCCTCTGTGCATTGTTCAGAGGTTGTATAATTGCACAGTAGATACGATGCTTAGTGACAAAATGGACAAAATGGGAGGTGTAAAAATTTACACACTCTTTAGTCCTTTCCCTTTCTCTGTCTCTTTTTCCTATTGCATTAATGATAATAATCTGAATCAAGCCTCTGCAGTTGTTTACTCCTTTCTGATAGAACAAGCTGGGGCAGTTCAGTCTCTGATTAATTGTTAAATCTCATCACTTTCAGGCACACTTTTTTTTTTCTTTTATTTACTTAAAAACTTTAAAATTGCTTACAGTCCTCCTCCATGGTTATTTGGTTTGACAAATTTACCAGGAAATGTAGAGAATGGCTTTGGAGTAGATCATATTAGTCCTGCTGTATTCATGACACGAGAACATCAAGTTTAAGTGGAATTGTTCTCCAACGGTGAGAGAGGAAGCCCTAGAAAGAAAGGAGCAGTGATTAGGTAACTACAAGTGAGTGAGTGGTGCAGTGTCTTCCCAGTATAGACAGTAAGGGAGGCTGGAGAATTAAAAACAATAATATCTGGAGATATGTCATTTTCCTAGCATGCCCAAGGCCCTGCATACAGAATGATAACATTAAAAAGTAAATAATGTCATTCTACATTTTATTATCACTCTAAGCCAATAATTTCAAACACCGTCAGTGATAAAATCCTCCCACTTACAGAAAAAATGTCATCATTTTGATCCGAATTCTGAATAATTGCTACAGTTATTGCTATATTTAAAAATAAATGTATGATGCCCAAATTAGCTTTAAATACTTTAAGTATAAGTTTATTAAAGTAAATATGGTGTTCTCTACATGGAAGGTAACTAGTGTAACCTATATATATGAGTTCTGTGGTTCTAATTTATCAGAACTACTTAACCATGGTATAGGCATAATATATTTCTCACCACGCTGGCACTAGAAATTCTTGAATTTAAAAAGTAGATTGAAAATAATGATAATGGAGTGTTTGTAAAGACTAAGAAAGAAGTTGAGTTATGTAATTCTACCATTCGAGAATTTTTTTTTGTTTGTGTTTAAAATTCTTTTCAGCAGAAGAAATATTTTAAGGCTGACAAAACGGGCTCAGAAGAAAAAGACATGGAAATTATGGCAATTTCTAGAATTTATCATAAAATGGAATTTTATGACTCAAACATACTCATCCTGAAGTTTAAGACTTTTCCTTATCAGTTGTGTGTCTGCTGTTTCATGCAAAAAAGTTTTTAATATTAAAGCTAATAAAGTGTTCAACAATGAGGGAAGGCAGACTGAGATTCACAACTCTGGCTATTCATCCACAAAACAAGAATAAGTGAAGGATCAATTTTGTTGAGTTAATTTACTAATCTACAGAAGGCAAAATGTAAAACAAACAAAGAAAGTTATATAATTTTATGTTCACCCCTTCTCCCAGAAATATACATGATGTACTTAAAGTGGCTGATCACTATGTTCTCAATACTGTATTACTTGTAATATTTTAAATTAACATGTTTATACATAATTTATACACACATATATACAAATTATAATATAAAGGAAATCCAATTTGCATTTCCCCACACCCAGCTATAATTATTTCTGACTAATCTTTTTATTTCATGATTATTACTGAAATTATCTGATCTGCCAGACTACATACGTACTTAAATAATGAAGTTAACTTGGTTGCTGGAAAGCTGGAAAAGTAGTGATTTCAAGGCACATCAGGAAAGAAGGAGGGAGCTATTAGAACATCCCAATTTGAATCCAGTAAGAAAAGCTGGCAGTGGATATCTATACAGAAATGGTTCTCTCAGCATCCTTCACCTTAGATGGGGTCATAGCACTTCCTTCTGCTATATAAAACTTGGTGAATCTTGTGGTGGTGATAACAAACTGGTTTTAGGTGCTCACCTACAGATATACAGGTCCCTATTTTTTAAAAAATCACGGGTGTGATTTGGTAAACAAAAAAGATTAATTCTGTAAACAGAGATATTCAAGACCAACAGCAGGTCTCACTTTCAATCAAGCCTGAAGTTAAATTTCTAAAAAGTGAAAAGAAACTACTGTGGAAGATTTGTTTGAAAACAATTTTAATTGTGCCCATGTTAACAGTAAGAAGTTTCTGTGTAGGGCAGAATTGGATCATACATTCCAACAGGCTGGGGATGCTCTAAATGCCTCCTGCAAAGACCTGAAAGTGTTTCTAGGAAGGTCCATTATAGAGAGGGAGATGCTGATGAGATCCAGCCCCTACCTCAGAGATTACTGAGTTAACTTCAAAGATAATCCGAATGCATGGCTGGTTTCTCGAAGAGCCGATGAGTATAAACAAACAGGCTTGTCAACATCGGGGAGGAAGCTGCTGAAAGAATTTGCTAAACCCATAAATCAAGCAAATCTTTGCTTAAGTCTCAAACATGCCATTAATTAAGCATTTTTGTTGTGTGGTTGATTTTTTTTTAAAGGAAAGAGAAAAGAAACATCTTCCATTATGTGAGCAGGTCTATAAATAATGAATGGATTATTCAATATAAGCTCAGTGCCAACAAATCTTAGCTGGATCCTGAGAAAGGTAATGCCCTTTTTACTCCCTGTGTTGAAAAGGGCTTTATCACTTTCCTGAAGGAGACAAATAAGGGAAGAGCATAGGTGCTAGAAAGGGTTGGCTGAAGGGCAAACCACTGAAGCATCTGAACTTGTGCCTGTTTGTTTCTCCCAGGTTTCAGGTACAGAGCTTGACTGTGTACCTTCATCAAGGTCGGCTCAGAGACTGTTCTAGGCACACTCCATCTGAGGTTAGGTTAGGTCAGGTAGTTCTCAGCCAGGTGCTCCATCACCTATCATTAGCACCACGGCTTGCCCAGGTCTATCGTGTTGCTCTTTACAGGTCATTAGCAAAAATTATAATAATCAATATATATTTATATCCACCATATACCATTCATTGAGCTGAGCATTTTAGATATTTTGCTTAACTTATTTCTCATAAAAAAATTATAAATTAGGATTCTTGTGCCCCTTTGACCATCCACAAGAAATCATTGCTTTATAAATTTGTACCAATTGAGGTCATGTGTACATCTGGGTGGCTGACTCAGGATTCATAAACAGGCTTGTCCGACTCCAGAGATATCAATATTTTGTTTCCATGTAGTATATGTGAAACAGTTAATATTTCTCTAATATTCCCTAATGGCTACTCCAGCTGTTCATAACTGCTTACAATGATCTTTTCCTTGAGAGAGTTCTTCCATGTTTTCCCTTCTTCTAGAATCCAGGGGAATCATCCTTATCCATAACCTAAAACTTGAAATTACCTATCAAAAGTCAGTCTAAGGCCATCAGAAAAATAAATCTCTAACATCTGTGAATGTCTCCTAGCCTATGGGGCATTCTGGTACCAAAAGTTCTAATAAAAGTAAACACTTGGGGTTGGTCCTCACAGATGGCATTTCTCTCCATTACAGATTCTTTTAGGCAGCAAATTGAATTACTTAAGACAACTTCATGAGGATTACTTAATGTAACATGGAATTCCAAGTTGTTCTAGGTCTGAAGAGTTTTTACTCAGTTACTTCAGAGTTAATATTATTAGAAAACACTAATATGTTTTATTGGAATCTAACATTGTCATAAATCTTCCTATATGTTAATAAGAACTTCACATTTAAATCATCTAATCCTTGGTCCTATTACCCTAGATGTTAAATAAGCTAAATAAGTGAGACCCAGCAGCAAGGCCAGGAGGCAGTGAATACCTTCAGGAATGAGATACTCCTCCTGTTAGCCATTGGGAATGTTAGTCTCTGACTGTTCACAACTGAGTCCCTCCTTGCACATTGTCCTCTGCATAGAAGTTGCCCAGCCCAAAGCTATGTCCCTTCTTACTGATAGCCTCCAGTCAATACCTTGTTGATGGAAGAGCTACATATGTTTGGCCATTTTACTTTAAGAGACACAATTGTGGTGAAACATCTCAGCTCCTGAGCTCTCAGTCCCATTGGCTGAAGCTTTCATTGCAAATGCATCATAATGCACCCTTTCTTCCTGTCCAGACTAGTGCCTTCACACTCTGTAGGTGTTGCTCCTGGGGTCTCTAGGAAACTTTGTGCACTCAGTTATCCTTTGTAAAGTCTGTTTTCTATAAGTCAATCTAAAAGAGCTGTTACCAGAATCGATCCCCAAAAGAATCCTTGTAAGTTTTAGAATTGGATTATTTATCTTGGTCACAATAAATGCTCTGGTATTAGGTGAAGAAATCAATCAATCCTAGCATGATAGAGTGGTTAAACATTCTAAGTCATGAACTTGGACTTGAAACTTGTGGATGGGAGCCTTGTGCAAGAGGCAATATGAGAAGACGTAGCCAATACTAACTGTAAAGACAAGGTAATCCGGTAGCTTTTGCTTGCCCAGTATTAATGATGCATTTGAGAAAGACAGAGATTTAGTGTGGGTGATCACCAATTTGAAACGAAGTATGAAAGACAAGGGACCTCTTTGGCAGCACATTGGCAGACTTTATCTACTGAACCTGAAAGCAGAAAAGTTGAGGTTCATATTTAGAACTTAAATTTTAAGAGGAACAGAACTCCAGAGAAGGTTGAGTTATCAGCCATAGCTAGTTGCTGTGCAAAGGTAGGAGGCTTACTTTGAAAAATAGGACCCTGAGAATAGGCATACAACATCTTGAAGTCTCAGGTCTCTCTGAACTCTCTTTGGGAAGAACTAGCCCATTGATTCCCTAGAGTGAGTCCCTAGAGCTTTCCTCTAACCCCTCTAACATAAAATTTAGAGGCCACTGCCTTACAGAATTTATATCCACCTCTCTTCATGGCCATCACACCAAGAATAAAGGTCACACTATTACATAATAATGGCCAAGGAAGGGTTCAGTCTTCTAAGGGAAGAAAGAAGAGAGTAAACCTTGAGGGAGCTGTAGGAGATAACTAATATGTATCAAGAACCAGGAGAGCAATGGTGGGGCTGGATTCTGGTCCATGAAGGCAGAACGTAGATGATAGATAATGGAGAAATTACTTATGAATGAACACTCTTCTATGAAATTGGATTTAATTCCTATAAGGATCCTAAATGATGTTGCTAACATATGCTAGAATGGCTTCTGGAAGCTTTTAGAAAATAAAGGAAGAATTGGTGGCAGAATAAAGAGCAAAAGAAAAATCTGGAAATAGCTGTGGGGGAAGCCAATGAATAAAGAATTCCCCCTGCAAAAAAAAAAAAAAAAGAAAGAAAGAAAGAGGGAAAGAGCATAATATGATGGATATAAGGTAGAGGCTGGAAATTATACCACTTAAGTATTACACATCATTAGTCATTATGAGCCCTGTAATTTTAATATACAAGTGACATATCTCAGGGTACAAGTAAGCTACACAAAGTGGGTAGCTCTGATTTCATATGAACCACCACTGTTACATGAGTTCCTGTCTTCAGTTCACCCCTGTGGCCACATGGCAGAGTAGTCACTCTTGACCAGCTGAGAAAGAACAAAGCCAGGTTACATTCATGGAAGGTTTCTCTCCAAAGGTGCATCAAGCCAAACGATGTGGACCACTGGTACACTACAATCACAGGAGAGGGCAGATGTGCTTCTGTGAGGTGGAGGGCGTGGGGGGAAAAGCAGAATTACTCATCTCATGTCTGAGCTCCTGCTAATCTTCAACTTTCATCCTCATACATTTATGTATCCCCTGGCTCTGTTTCTTTAGGCCTTTTCCAAACACCTTGGAAAACAAAAACAAAATCCTTCTTTAGGATCCCAGCTCTGTGTTCTTGCTATTTTAATTTATCGTTAGACATTATTCCCTCCCCCATCTTTCTGTGTGTTGAGAGGATGCAAAATATTTGCCTCTTTCCTTGTCTTTTTGTCTGCTTTTCTGTTCTCCTGCCCCTTTGATTTCCTGAGAAGAGGGTGGACCAGAGATGTTCTATTCCTTATTTTATTTCTCCAACCCCATTCAATCATAGGATCTCCAAATTCTGGGGCTGCTGGCACAATTTAGCATTGGAGCAATGAAAATTTGGTTAATAACTACCAGAAGGGAAAGGTAGAAGTGGGCAAGTTGTTTTGTCACATAGTAAATATGGCTGGTTCATATGTATTTAAGAGGACATTTGTTCATTAGCCATCCAATCTCATCTCTTCCGACCTGCTCCCACCATCTATTCATAAACACGGGCTTCCTTTCCTCCTGTTCTTTCTCTTGCTCTAAATACTAGTCTAGAAAGGTACTCAAATGTTAATAAACCCATAAGTCAGGAATGCATTTAGCTTACTTCTTCCCCGCTTGGAGGCATAACACAATTACCAACTTACTAGAGCTAATGGGTGATTCTTCCCATGAGGAAGAGATGTAATGAAAATTCCTAGCTCACAGATTTTCTCTGCCAGGTGGAAATGAGCATCTACAGTGCCTTATTCCCCAAACCACACAGAACCACCACCGTGCAGATGCATTGTGATGCTAGTGTCTAAGTGACAGCAAAGGGCTGGCCAGGACTTCGAAGCCACATCTGTTTGACTTCAAAGCCCCTGACCTGTTTTTGAACATCAGTCTCCCCAATAGCTTCTGAAATTGCTGAAAGTTAGGTCCATGGATGCTTTTGCTCATGGTTATGTCCCCAGCAGCAACTTCAGTGCATGACACCCAGGACATCTATTCAGTGGATGGACTGAACATACAAGTCTTCCCCTGAGGGGTCCTCAGTGACTCTCCATTGTGAGTGACCATCATAATAATCCACAGTACCTGTGCCTTTATATTTAGTGAATACATAACAGAGAAACATTGCTTTGGATGTGGATTAAACTTCAGGAGTTATCTAATCCTCACCTTCATAAACGACTCATCAGAAGCCTCTCAAATGAAGAACGACAGGGACAGGATTGGACTCCTATCTCCTCAATGATTTTCAGAAAAGTTTTCCTCTCAAAAGCCACAGCCAGCAGCAGTGGTGACAATCAACATTTGTAACCAGGGCTGGGGTTGTGGTTCCGTGGTAGAGTGCTTGCCTCACATGAGTGAGGCACTGGGTTCAGTTCTCAGCACCGCATATAAATAAATGAATAAAATAAAGGTTCAAAAAAATTTTGTAACCAACCCCATGGCAAAGACATTAACCAATCAGAATGCATGTTAGCCAGTATGTGATAGTGTGATGCTGCTTAGAGAAAACATACCAGGCTTACCTTATGAGACATGTGTCTGTATCTGTTTACTTCCCTTTTTCCTGCTCCTCTTCTGCTTGGGTTGATGAGTTCATCTCTGTTGCCAGAATTATTAACCTCTACTTGCTCCTCTCCCAGCATCTCTTATAATCAAGTGTAAAGGCTGTGTCTGAATGTCACATGGGGAAAAAAAAGTCAGTTTTGTGTGGCTAATGAAGAGCTTGGCCTAGGGTGGGACTTTGAGAGGCCAGTAGCCTAAGGAGATGCAGCCTTCTTACAGTATCATGGCAGGGCAAAAGGCATCACATGGCTTGGTGAGGGGGCAGGAGCATGCCAGCTCAAGTGTCTCTTCCTATTTTTACAAATCCCATCTCAGGAGCCCCAATCATAGGACCTTATCTAACCCTCATTTCCTCTCAAAAACCTGCCATCCAAATACAATCAACATATGATTCCATGAGTTAAGTTTCTAACATATAAACTTTTGGGAGAACACATTGAAATCATAGTATGAGGAATCATGACCCTATATTCTGGTTTCATTATACTCGTGTGCCTCATCTCCCCTTCTATCTGTGGACAATGGAAGACTCATGAAAATGAACTGGACTTTTAGGACCACATGTGGGAAGTAAACGTAGTTATGTGTGTCAACTCACTTTGAGAAGCATAAGGTGTTAAGAAAATGCAGGGGGGAAGAGTGAAAGCTGTTTTGAAAAATTAAAAATCTCATTTTGTGATCCTCCAGAGGGAGCCACATCCAGGAGGTGATTAACAGGCATGCATAATATTGGCTTGCTAATGAATTATCACTAATGAGAAGTCAGATAATTAAATGGCTTGTTAGCATCATTTTGGAGCTGCCTTCAAACTGGAATCTAAAAGATATATCAAAACCTCCCTAATTTCCATACTCTTTTATTATTTTTCTTCATCTTCCTTTCTTCTCCTCTAAGCATGACTCATTTTCAACTGCACAGATAGGATTTTTTCCCCCCATGTTACTTGAGATTTAACCCATGGATGCTCTGCCACTGAGAGCTACATTCCAGCAAATTTTTTTGAGACAAGGTCTCACTATATTGCTGAGGGTTTCATAAGTGGTCGAGGCTGGCTTTGAACTTGATCCTCTTGCCTCAGTCTCTCAAGTCTCTGAGATTATAGATGTGCGCCATCACTCCAGACAAGATTGTACAAATTTCTGTGTGAATGAGGTAAGGACTATGTGAATAAATTATCTAGATACTGTAAACTGGAGTCATTTGCTGATGGAAGCAATGAACAACATCGTGGCGAATAGAGATTTTCTATAATTTAATACAGAGAGGAGACATTGGCCAATAAAATTGCAAAGAAAGGAGAAACATCATTTTTACTTATTCTGCAATTGGAAGTCCAAAACATTGGTGCTAGGTGAAGCTAGTCTGTGTGATGCAGACCCACCCCCTCAAATTGGCACTTTATCTCCATTTTACCACGTGGAGGCTTTTATAAAGAAAACCTTTGCTCCCTCTGCCGGCCACATGGAGTATACCACATATGGTGGAAGACAATCATTTTCACTAGTATGAAAATAGAAACCATGCTGGGTCTTTGGGATGCAAAACCTGTTTGGTTGAGAGTAAGTGAAGAGTCTCATACCAGCTGCCACTAATTAATGGCAGGATCTAATAACTAATATGAATATAGTATTGACTAGTATTTGTTAAATCTATGTTCCAGGCAAGATCTTAAACACTTTATATGCACTTTCCCATTGATTTTTCTCAATAGAGTACTATAATGTAGGATGGGGATATAGGGAGAGGGGGAACAAATTGCAAAAAAAAATAAAATGTTTTATTTTCCATCAATTTTAGGCCATTGCTTCAAAACAGGTTTTGTTTCAATTTTGAAGTGAAGATTCGGATAAGTACATCCTGAAAATCAAGTAGTGGTCCCTCAGGTTAAAAGTCATGCTACAAGTGTAAACAGTAGAGTTTTTTAATTTGAGCTGTTGTTTGTTTTATATCATCTGGGAAGATCGTATAGACCCCACATTCAGTTTTATGAGCCCAGGCTGATGTTAAAATTGGTGTTTCAATCAAAACCCATCCAAGTTCTCAAAGTTCACATTGGAAATGTTCCTAGATGGACTTCAGTGAGGAGAAATAGTCTGCTGTTTGTGTTTTGTTTTCCATCATCTTTTTTTTTTTTTTTAATGTGCTTCAATACGTAAAATGCTTTGGCAGGAGCCAGTGGCATCATGTTAATTTGATTTTTGATGCATCATTGTTCTATTTTATAAATATTTTGAGGGCATTTTGAGTCTTATAATACTGTATGGAGATGAAAAGATAGCAGATTTGGGAAATCAGGCATATGTGGTTTTGAATCTTCTGAAACAAAGGGATAACTGTAACATGTAGTGCTGTCGAAAACACTGCAGATAAAGGTGGTTGACTCAGCTCCTAGAATTTAGTAGGTGTCTCCCTTAGAGTTCAAGTGGAGTAGATAGGTAAATGATCGTGATTATGATGATAAAGATGATAGATACTTGCACAAGGATTTGGCCTTAGCCAATTGTGGGAACTGGCTAAGCAATCTCTGTAAAATTGTCTGTAATACTAATGCTGGTATTCAAATGATGGGATTTGACATCCAAAAGGCAGGTAGTTGGGAAAAGACAGAGGCAAACTGGAGGAGAACAAGAATAAGCTGGAACCCCAAGTAAGAGCTGGAAATCGGTAGGACAAATCAAATCCCGTGTCAGTTCCTAGTGGCTGTCACCCTGAAATTGTGTGTCGTACAGAATTTAGGGCCCTTGGTCTCAAAGTTAAATACATACATCTAGCCCAATAGTTCAGTGAGCTTAAGGAGGACCCAGGGAAAGTTGGAACCAGTACAGTTTTAGCATCTGCCTGGTGCCAGTGAGGAAGCTAGCAGACAGACGCCAATGTATGTTTGCCATTGAATAGTTCTAGTGCACTTCCTCCCTCCAAATCTCACAACAGAATCTTACATTTGGTTCACCCAAATCAGAAACCTACAGAAAAAGAAATCAGCCCAGCCAAGTTGACACATTACAAAGCCACTACTGGGAACATATTAACTAATAGTTGTTGGCCTGTTTCATGGTGAACTACTCCCTTTCTTTTTAAAGATTCACTCAGGGTTAACATTATTTATCTATGGAACTCTATTAGATGTCTAGTAATGGGGAGATAGTATCTATTCATGACAATGAAACAGCAGCCTATGATAAGTGGTAAATGCAGCTGGAATATAGATTTCTTCTTGAATTCCGATTGAGAGTGCTGGACAGTAGTTCCTGGCTATGAAGGATACTAAAATACATTCATTCAGTAAGATTTTTATTGAGTATCTACTATACATATGAGGCAACATTCTAAATCCTGGGGATATGCTATGAACAACAAAAATCAAGTATCTCTGCTTTTATTCTAGTGGGGAACACAGTCAAGAAGTAGATAAACAAGCACAATATTTAAAAGACAGATATCTGAGCTCAGAAGAAAGGATGTTGTGATCCATGAGTGACATCTGGGGTTGGGAATGGCATCTCATTTGTGTAATATTTTCTCTCTGGTTTAGATGAAATGGAAGATAGTAATGCTACTTGGGAGTTTTTGAAAAAAAAATTTTGAGACATTTGTCCATTGAAATGCAATCTGTATTTTATGTCTAAATTGAAAGTTTCTTTCCCCTTCTCAGAAACTTCTGCTCTGAGAAATAAATATGGTATTCTTACATTGTACATGTTTAGGATGTACATGTTTAGGATGGTTGAAGGATTGTATCTATGGGACAGGTGTAAGACATGTGACTGAAAAAGAAGACCAGGGTCATGTTGAAAAGCACTTGCATATAAGGCCTATTACATATTTTTTTTTGTTTTATATATTTTTAACTTTATTTTATTTATTTATTTTTATATGTGGTGCTGAAGATCAAACCCAGGGCCTTGCACATGTGAGGCATGTGCTGTACCCCTGAGCCATTACCCCAGCCATGTAATGTTTTTTTTAAGTTTGTGCAGTATAGATTTTTCCAGAAGCTCATGAAGCCAGCAGAGTTAGGACTCATGTTGGAGTCCAATCTCCCCTCTTTATGTGAAGCTGATTGTGAAGATGGAAATCAATAGGCAATAAAGGTGGTTCTTGTTAAAACTAAATTGGAATGATTGATTTTCCTCTGGATCATTTAGATTCCAAAAATCTGTGGACCTCATTATAGAAAGAGAAATATTTACTCTTCACTTGAAATTTTACTGCATAGAGGTGAAAAAAAAAAACCAGATAAAATCCAAATATCACTGGGAAAAATGCAAGAAAACCAGGTCTTTATATGGTGATTTAAAGTGATAATGTGGCCCATAAATAAGGGTTAATGTGCCCTGGATGCTCTGAGAACAAATTTCATTGTCAAAATAAAATCTCAGACCCTGGTAAACTTGGGGATCTGTTATGACCTATATAATAGTCTTTAAAAGAAAGTCTAAAAAGATGTCCCTCCTCATTCCCAGAAGTCTCTACTCTGAGACATGAAAAGTGTTTTGAATATCAGATTGCTGGTGGGTTTATGTGGGACAAACAGATGTGACTGGCTATATCCATCAGGGGACATGTGGAGATTATCTGGGCTATGCAATATATAATGCAGAGTTCCTCTAATGCAATACAAATACCACCATTAGCAGAAAGGAAAGATGATGCTCAGAATCAATGATTTTCAGGCCAGTTGCTCAGTGTTCCACTAGGGTGGAATCACTTTGGAGAAATTAGACTGACTTAGGAGGGAAAGGAAAGTTAAACACCAAAAGTAATATAGAAATTTGAAGTTCTAAAGTTCTTTAACATTGGAATTCCAATTTCTGAAACATGAAGCCCAATAAAAGTGTTTTATCTGACACTTTTTTAAGCTAGGTAATGAATTTTCCATCTATTATAATCCAAGTAAAGATTCTAGGTAACATATTCTGTTCAATCTTTCTCATTCTGGTCTTAGATTTGGCACAAGGATTCAAGGTATTCTGTTTTCAGAGTTATGAATGAAGTCACAAACACACACCTGTCATTCATACAGAGCTTCTGGAGCCTGTGATTATTGCATTAGCAGGTGACATAAACACTTATTTGTATTAAGTTGATGCATGCTGAGTTTATCTGGAATAATATTTCAATGAGACTTTTAGAAAAGGTAAATTACATATTCTGTGCTGCAAATGTTTATAATAAATTTTACTCCTGGGCAACATATCCCAATGAATTTCCTAATCAATTTATGGAAGAGGAAATAGAAACACATGATCCCTGCTGGGTATCAAGAAAGCCTGGTGCTCTTGTTAACTCAGTATCTCTTTCCTCTTCTGACCTCAGCACCTCAACATTTACTTAGGGAACCCATTCTCTCCACATGATGCCATTCCTTGGCTTCAGAAATAAAAATGGATGAAGGTCTAGGTTTGGCTATTCAAAGTAACCATATCCCTTTAGCCACAGTGATGGTTCTATCAACAGACAGCTGGCTCAGAGCCTCTTCCTGCAATGTTTTCCTCGAAGTTAACAGTGTTAGGTCTCCTGTTTCCACAAGATGACCAAGCAGATTAGATACAAGCTTGGAGCTATTTTGGCTGCCTCACTTCTCTGAGAATAAGGCAACACAGAGAAAAAGACAGTGGAGATAAAGTAAAAGACTAATTTGTAATGACACTGAATGAGATTCTGAATAAAATATGTGAGACAGTAAATTCTGTTTGTAGTTTAAGAAGTCTGGATTATTTTAGCTACAAACAGCAGAAACCTAATCCAATTAATGTCCATGTAGAAATTGCGAATACAGTAAAAAAAAATTCCCAGTTATCATTCTTCTAAAAATAAAACTGACACGATATTTTCCACATTATCTTACAAATAAAGATTTGAGACACAAAATGTTTGTTTAATTGATTTACCCAAAACTTTGTTACAACTAATACTCTGGCCGGGAATATAACTAACTCACCTCTTTGGCAGACAATTTTTCAAAGTCCAGAAAAACATATATATATTTCACATTACCTTTAGTACTTCCTAAAAAGTGGAAATAATTTTATAGCTCTTCTCATAGAAGCACAATATAATCTATGTGCTATATTTAAAACAATAATGGTTAAATTAAGTTATTCCTCATATCAACATCCCACTTTAACCAGCCAGCTGCCCACAACTGTCTTGAAAAGCCTTTAATTTCAAAGTACAGTTTTGAGTGAATTATCACACTTCAAAGCCAAAGATAATTGCATTCATTTAAAAAATGAAAGATACTGTCAAATTGAAGGTCCAAAAAAATCTAAAAGTGTTAAATCTATTTCTTTATGATATATGGGATATTCAAAATCTGAACATTGTCATGCAATTAAAAAGGTTGAAAGAGAAGATGATAAGTTTAATTTTTCTGTACAATTTAGGTATCAAACATGATATTATTGGAAATCACTGGTTTTTGATATAGTAACTGTGTACAGCATGAATTTAGAATGTGCTTTCCCACCATGAAGTTGTGAATTGGTTCACCACCTTATCATTTTAAGTGTTTTCAAAACCCCAGACATGGTACAATAAATGTCCAAAACTGTTTCTCCTGTTTTAGTAACTGAAAATGCAAATTCCTCAAATAAAATTGAAAAGCAAATAGAAAACTGGGAAGCAGCTGCAAGAAACTATATTTAAAAAGTCAAATATAATTAATGGGCAAATAATTCCTACTCTTTTATAATAATGCAGTAATAAGAAATACCCAAATATTCCAACTTTTAAAAGAGAAAAAGAAATCAATAGACAATTCAAGGAAATACAAATAAATAGCTGTTGGAAAAAAATGTTAAAAGAAGAAATATGCAAAGTTAAACCAGCAATAATGGGTCATGTTTATTTTTTTCTATTGGATGAACCAAGGAAGTTAAAAAAATACTTTAGACTTGTAAAAAATCAAGTAAGATTTCTGGTAGGAAGACTATCAATTTGCCTTCTGTCTGTCTCATAAACACACTTAGAATCTTTTCTTTATTGATGGCATGTTGCTCCTGTCTACTCATTGTATTGTGCTAAATAATTTTTAAATGTTTTTTTTTTCTATTAAATGGCTTGGGTTAAGGAAATGAAGCAACATACACTAACGAAGCAACAAATCCTTTCACTTTAATGATTACTGATTTATTTTATATTTGTATTTATGTATTTGTGCCTCTGTATCCACAGGTTCTGCACCCGAGGATTCCACTAACTATAGATCACAAGTATCCCCCAAAAGACTAAATTCTCCCTTTGTATCCATGGGGGATTTTTCTAGCACCCATCTAGCAGATGGGAATACTTACCAGACTGAAAAGCCAAGAGCATTTATATAAAGAAAATATGGGGGAAGAAAGTATAGATTGTTTATGTTGAAATTACATTGGCTACAGATAATAGAGGCAGGATAATTGTGAAGGGGAGAAAGTTTGGGGATAGGA
Organism: Marmota marmota marmota; assembly: GCF_001458135.2. Classification (NCBI taxonomy): domain Eukaryota; kingdom Metazoa; phylum Chordata; class Mammalia; order Rodentia; family Sciuridae; genus Marmota; species Marmota marmota. The sequence goes on along the minus strand of NW_025999999.1, from coordinate 10,796,025 downwards.
AAAGAAATCTATTAGGAGATGTGCTTGTTGCTGCTGGATTGGTTGGAATTTGTAGTCCAGAGTGTTTAGACATAAACAGGAGATTGTGGCACCTGGAAGTTGGCCACCAGGGATTTTAAGTCAAGGTTTTAACATAAATTCCAAAATGTGGATCAACTTTTTCTTGGTAATCCAAATGTGGATTAACTTCCCTTATCTCTCCCCATTCCCCTCTCTGTCCTTTGTAATTACATCTAGGAAATGTCAGACTTTTTTTTTTTTTTTTTTACCATTATAAATTTGTATCCCTTTCTCCTGGTGATTTGCCTACTTTCAGTTTGTTTCATAAACTCAATTAGAGAATCCTCGGAGAGCAGAGGAAATTGTCCCCTACCTCCTCCCAGTATGGACATTTTCTTAGTGACTGCCTAGGGGTAGTGGGCATTAAGAGAAGCCCTCATGACAAGGAAATCTGACTTCACTTAATTTTCAATGCTGCTTATTCACATAAAATCAACACTAAATACGCACCTGACGGATGGGTGCTTACAAGAGTCTTTATCAAAATATTAGAGCCATATAGCTTTTCTTTCTTTCTTTCTTTCTTTCTCTCTCTCTCTCTCTCTCTCTCGCTAAGCATCAAACCCAGTACTACTTTAACAGGGCTATTCAGGCTCTTTACCCCTGAGTTCACTCCTCCAACCCTATTGCTTCCTTTTAAAGTGTAAGAAAAGGCAATGTTCCAGCTGTCCTGTACAGGAAGGACCAAGTTCAGACATGGATTCCAATCCAGTGC
>NW_025999999.1:10781453-10787754 GCF_001458135.2 Marmota marmota marmota | reverse complement strand
AGGTCTTTTAGTGTAACTTAAGATGTACCTTTGTATCAGCCCCACCAAGAGTAAGTAAGACTGGAGACTATGAAAAATTCTTAGTAGTTCCTAATAACTATCAAAAGAGTCAGAAGCTTTTTTTACTCAATTGAAGACTTACAGATTTTCCTAAAATCCTAGATGGGCAGACTTGATCCGTTTGCTAGAATGATTACTTAGCCCTCAGTGACAGAAATAAACTCTACTAAACACAGAGGTTATGCCAATTAAAAAAGAAAAAGAAGTATTTTACAAAGTAAGATGGCATTAGATAACTTAATCTTATGGGTACATCCATGACATTATAAAAAGCTTCTCTGGGGCTAACAGTTCTAGGATCTAAGTTCCTCGATGGCTGACTCCATTGCTCTGCCCAAGGGAAGGTAGTCCCTCATGGGGTAAGGGCCCAGTGGAGAAAAGCTGCTGGGTTCAGGACAGCAACAAAGCAGAAACCTTCAGAGTAGATGTAATGAGGTCTTTTAAAGCCACAGTTTTGTGTTCCTTAAAATACCTAATTACTCCAAGTTGCTCTAGGACTAAGTAAGATTGGAAAACTGTACATGAACTCCCTTCTTGGAGAATTCCCATCACTGTTTAGACTATCAGCACTTTCCCAATGTATTTGTCATCATGTAAAACCAATAGATATTTAGTAGTACCAATGTTTGGGATACTTGGTACTTCAGTTCAGGATTGTTATGTTGATTCAGAGAGAATGCACATCCTTTCTAGTGCATAAAACATAGTAAGCACTCATAAAAGGCACAGTGGTTATTATGAAGCCAGGGTCTTGGCACCCACCCACCTTATTTTCTAAAGATGACTGATGAGGCTAAGGAAGAGTCTCAAGAGTCCTTTAGCCCCAAACAACATGTGCCAAACAATTTGAGTCCACAAAACTGTGAAACTCTGGAAGAAGCATGAGGCCAGTGGACGAGATCCTAAGGAGAAGGAGGGCTGTGGGGTAGATGGAGGTTTGGTGTGGGTCACTGCTCTCAGCATGCTTGCCCAGTGGCGGCCTGTTATTCTGTGCCCAACTGCATTGCCCTGGAGAGAGCTTGGGTTCTGTTGATGTCCAGAACGTTCTGCAGGTTCCCTGCCACTGGTCCAGCCAGCACCAAGGATTCCTCTCTCAAAATTGGCTTAATCCATGATAAGGACTGAATTCAGGAGAGGAGGTAGAGTTTTCTTGCCACCTTGTTACCAACACATTCCAGGGATGATGGGCTGGCTAGAGATCTGATTTCCCACAGAAAAGATGGATGATACATGTCACTCCTGGATGGCCCTTCCCTGACCTTTGGTCTTTTTCTGCCTTTTATTCATATAGGCTTGAGAATAAAGGAAAACTTAAACCTTGTGGGGCTAACAGTTCCAGAGGTCTCAGTTCCTTGATGGCTGACTCTATAAGGGGCAAGGCACCCCCATTACCAGGGGCACCAGCTCTGGGTTTCTCTGGAGGGGTCTTTCTGTCTCTAGAGATCAGGATGGGGCTCTTGGTTCAATGTGGTTTGTGTCATAAAAGGAGATCAGGGTGGGGTCTTGGTTCAGCTTGGTTTGTGCCCTTTTAAGGAGATCAGGGTGGGGCCCTGGTTCACCTTGACTTATGCCCTTATAAGGAGATCATGGAGGGGCCCTGGTTTAGAATGGCATGTGTCCTTATAAGGAGATCAGGACAAGGCCTTTGGTTTGCTGTGGCTTTTGTCCTTATAAGGACAAAAGGATGGACCCTTGGGTCAGCATGCCTTGTGTCCTTATAAGAAGAACATCACAAGCTTTTATTTAATATGCCTTGCTTCTTTATTTGATTATCTTTCCTCCTATTTAGTTCATGATAGTGGTGAAACATTTCAATTCCCTAACCTCTCATGTTGGGTATGCTCTACAAGGACTTCCGTGTGTTTCCCATGGGGGTTCCATCTAAATGAGAAAGAGATGCCACTCTGGTGTGAGTCTTTAGCAACATGACTTCAGTAGTATACAGATGAGGCTTCTGTACCTCTTCTACACCTCTCCCTCATTCATGTTACAGTGTTATATATGCCATTTATTTGATACCATAGAAGAAAACTGGGGTGCTTTCATATTATTCTGTCTTGTAGAAAACAAAAATAGCACTAGCTTTTTTTATAATTGTCACAAATTTATTTTACCAGGTTTCTTTCTCTCTCCATCAAGATCTGAGTTCCTATCTAATATTAGTCCTTCAGTGCAACATGAAGGACTCCCCTCACACAGGACACATCTAGTGGGGACCAATTCTATGGGTTCTTGTTTATCATGTGCTCTGGTTTGAATGTAGGTATCCCTCCAAAATTCCTGTATTCAGTTCATCCTCAATGTAACAGGATTGAGAGCTGGTTAGGCCAGAAAGCCCCAACCCCAGGGATGGGATGTGTACATTACAAGAGCTTCTCCAGTATGTGTAAGAACCTGGTTCATTTCCCAGAACTGCACAAGTGTGGGCACACACACACACACACACACACACACAATTTCATTTATCAAGCTGTGCAGTGATGTATGGCTGTGTTTTAATTATCTCTCTTGTTTTTTTGACCAAAATATCCAACAAGAGCAACTTGGAGGAGGAGAAGATTCTGTGGGGCTAATAGTTTCAGAGGTCTCAGTTCCTTGATGGCTGACTCCATTGCTCTGCCCAAGGACAGGTAGTCCATCATGGAGTAAGGGCCCAGTGGAGGAAAGATGCTCAGTCCAGAGGAATAAAGCAGAAATCTTGAGCATAGATATAATGAGGTCATTCAAAGCCACAAAGTGATTACAGATTTTCAGACTCAAAATGAAAAGACCACTGAATATCGTACAAATTTTAAATTCTAAACAAGTAAATATCAGTCTCCAAAACCCACTGAAGCAAAAAACCTTCCAGGGTCCTTTCTTTTTCTATTATGAAAGTTGGAAAGTTATTATGAAAGTTGGAAAGGTCCTGGAGGCCCAAATGTGAGATGACCCCTGGGGGTTATGCCTGGGTGTGCCTGAGTCATTTCTGGCTCAGACCTCACAAGGAGCCACTGTGAGGCGATCTCAAACTGCGGGTATATAAGAGAGTGGCCGTGGCTGGGTTTTTTGTCCATAAGTACAGGAAGCTCTTGGTGGTGACCTGTCGGACTCCCAGATAGTTAGAGCGTTTGGTGGTGGTTGGTGGTTGGTGGTTGGTGGTTGGTGGCTGGTTGTGGTCTTTGGATATTGGGTTTTTTGATTTGGTTTTTTTTTCCCCTTTTGTTTTCTTTGCTTTCATTTTCTGGTTTTTTATTTTGTTTTTTTGTTTTGGTTTATTATTTTTTTTTTAGTTTAGCTAGCATCCTTGTTCCTGTTTAGGATGAGAGATCAGTGTAGTCAGAGCAGAGTAGCGCTGCAGGAGCAGAGCTCTTGCTCTGAGCCTGCCTTCACGGACCATTATATGGTCCTGCAGGACATTGGGGAAGGGGGCTTCGCCCAGTTGAAACTTGCCCGCCATCTTCTTACTGGGACAGAGGTTGCAGTGAAGGTCTTGGAAAAAGCAGCCACGAAATTCACCTTCCTCTCTGAACCAGAAGTGATGGCGGATTTGGACCACCCAAATGTGATCCACCTCTTTCAGGTCATGGAGACCGAGAGGTATGTCTACCTTATCATGGAGCATGCAGGTGGGGGAGAGCTTTGGGAGTTCATCCCAGAAACTGGCATGGAGGAGAAGGAGGCCCGCAGACTGTTTACGCAGATCGTGCAGGCTGTGCAGTACTGCCACCAGAAGGACATCGTGCACCTGGACCTGAAGCCGGAGAATGTGATGATGGATGACTGCAGCAATGTGAAGCTCATTGACTTTGGCCTGAGCACCAGAGTCACAGCTGGAAAGAAGCTGAATAAATTCTCTGGCACTCTCCTCTATATTCCCCCTGAAATTCTCTGTCATCAAGAATATGAGGGCCCCCCGGCAGACATCTGGAGCTTGGGTGTGGTCCTCTATGAAATGCTCACAGGGATATGTCCATTTGAGGCAAGCACCGATAGTAAGCTGAAGAAACTCATCAAGTTGGGAAAGTACATCATTCCTTCACATGTCTCCAAGGAAGCCCAGAGCCTCATCCGTGAGATACTCAAAGTGGACCCCAAGCAGAGGCCCACCATAGACCAGGTAATGGGGCACCCATGGCTGACCCAGTGTGAGGAAGCTTCACCCAGTTCTCCTTGTGAGGTACTCCCCAAACTCCCGGACCTCACAATCTTGAAAACGATGATCAACATGGGTTATGACCACTATAACACCTGGGTGTCCGTGGTGAGAAGGAAATTCAATGATGCAATGGCCACTTACCGCATCCTCCAGCACCAGAGCACCCACGGGGAGGCCTCCCCAGTCCAGGTGAATTCCGAGCATTTCCCAGGACCTGAAGATCCTCCCTGGGTCTGCCAGAAAAAGTTTCCCAGTGAGCCTGCCCTTCCCTTGCCCTGTGAGCAGCAGCAGCAGCCTGCTAGAAGTGCCAGCATGCCCACCATCACACTCCGCTTCCTCAAGGACACACCGCCTCCCAGCCTAGCATCCCAGCCTAACCCAGTGCCCAGCCCCTCACCCTCCCAAGAGACCTCCACAAGGCAACCCCCAGACAGAAGCTGGGGTTGGAAGAGGGTGAGGAGGAGGATCGCCAAATGCCTCCGGCAGCTATGCTGCATACCCTGCTTCCGTGGGCCACTCTCCAGAAAGAGAGTGGCTCCAGTGGAAACGCCCAGCCCAGACAGACAGAACTGATGGACAGCAGGAAGATGCTAAGCTGTGCGGATGCTGACATCATGGTGTGGAAGTGAGGTGTGCTGATGGGCTCAAGCTTCTCTACACAGATCCAGGCAGGAGCACATCTGCATCCACTAGAAGACTCCTCTGCCCCCACCTGCGAAGACACATCGTAAGAGACTTTTCTCTGTGGAACACATCATAGAGACTTTTCCCTGGGACACTTCCTTCCCCCTGCCCTGCTCTTTATCCTTTCTTCCATGCTTTGGGAGAAATTTATTTTCATTTTCTTTCATTTTCTTTTTTTTAACATTGTATAATAAATTGTTTCAAAGATTTAAAAAATTGCGGGTTTGGGGTTTTTTTTTAGAGAAAGGCCTAAGGACTAGAGCCAGAGCCCAGTAGCTATCCTCTCCAAGGCCTGGACCACAGTGCCTCCCTCTACTGCTCATTATATAGTCGCTCAACTTGAGCCAGGGTAGATGGGGAGTCACTTGCCTTAAGCCAATATAAATGGGGACTTGCTCCCCTTGATGGAGTATAGATGGAGATGCTCCCCTTGAGACAGTGTCGACTTGATTCACTTTGAGCTGGTCACTTTGACCAGACCTTTTCCTCGTCTTCAGGCCCCTCCCTGAAGTGTGTGGGGACAGTGGGTTGCAGCTGTTTAAGAAGTCTCTGGCAAGGCATTGGAGAACAGTATATTCTGTGGCTTCATCTCCATAATCCCATGTGCAGTGAAGCCCGCCTGTCGCAGTGGCTGGGTGCCTTACCACTGCCCTGCAGCCTCCTCACCTGACAATCTCTCCTGGTGGCAGCTGAAGGTCATGAGTGAATGCCTGGGATTTGGGGAGTGGAGATGGGTGCACTTTGCTTTTATGTAAATACATCCTTGATATTTCACATCTTGAGTTCTGTGGACACTCACACAAAGTAAGAAATGCTCAAGTTAACACAGGAGGCTTCCTGAACCTTCCAGCCCTGGCATCTCTGTGGCTCTGGCAAATTCTTCCTGCCCTTACCTTTAGTGGTCAGAAATTGATACCTCTCCAAACAAACAAAAGTGCTTTTAGTAAAAGTACTCTAGCTGTTTTAACCATATGTTATTATTTGTAAGCTTCATATTATCGTATTTGAATAAATATATTTGAATAAATATCGTAATATAACATAGATTTGCTCCAATCAAGTTTATCCAGAAAATTGCTTTCAAGATGCCAAATATAGCTGTGAAAATTTTATTTTGTTATAGTTAAAGCTTCGTCCCAGGGTTTCAAAAAGTGACTTCCAAACCACTCACGTGTTGAGAGCCACAGCTGAAGGGGCCCCAGCAAACTTCCAGCTGCCAGCAAACTTCCAGCTGCCGGCTGATGATTGGCTCACAGCGGCCCCAGCAACATCTAGCTGATTGGCTCCTCTGCGGTGATGCTCATTGGGCTGTTTCCCTGCCCTTTCAGACCACGGAGCTGCTCATTGGGGGACTTTTTTGGCTCTGCCCACATGACCCAGCCAATCGGCCTCAAGAGCAGGAGGATTGTGGGAGGGGGG
>NW_025999999.1:10756409-10768321 GCF_001458135.2 Marmota marmota marmota | reverse complement strand
CATTATTAGTGCTAAGTTTCAATCAACTGCCTTCTGAGCCCAACTTTCTTAACAAATGACCCTGTTACATAGTACACTGTAGAACTAGCCAGTTTTTAAAGGCTGAACATATCCTCTGAACAACTCCTCTGAAGAGTCAGATGCGACCATAAGTCCCTCTACTGAAGGAATGAACATGTTGAACTCCTACTACGTACTGTGAGTGCTCTGTATGAATAACTGAGTTTTGCAGAGTTGAAGTAGTTTGTCAAGGTCACACATCAACCCAGGTTCTTAACAATCATCTGCTCAGGTAGACACTTGATAAAATACACCTTAACCAAAGCACAGTTTTATTACTCTCAGGAGATAGAGAATTTCAGTGTCAGAAGTTGAAAGGTTCTTGTAGCTAGCTTTAGCATATACATTCACTCTTGCTTTCATTAATATGCTATCAGATATTATGGAGAGATGCCTATGTACCAAGCACTGTGCTAATGTTAATTATGAGCTCAAATCTGCTAGTTTTTTCTTTCTAGCATGTCATTGGGAAGAAGAGGCTTCTCCTAGGAAGTTATAGTCCAGGACTCAGAAGAGGAATCTCAGGGCAGGATGGTGTGAATTAGTTGCACATAGATAAGGTGTTTACATATCAAGAATGTCTATTGTGGATCTATGAGAATGTTTCATTTCAAGGGCCACAAAACATTTATACACATCTATCCAAACATACCTAAAGGAAAAAAAATTGAACAGGAGAAAATAGTACAAAGGACAAATAAATTTCAAGCAAACCACTTCTTGTGCTTCCTTAAGCAGCAGTTTTGAGTATATTTGGGTTATGGAGAATGTGAACCCAGGAAGCATTCTTAGGTAGTGGGAAATTGAGATAAAGAAGGGAATCCACTGAGGGTGTGTTTGTGAGTAGTTTTCTGGTGATGGCAACTAGAATTCAATCTGCTGGGCATTTAGTGGGGACAGTGGGCATCATGCATTAGAGTCATGGCCCTTTTACTCCAGAAGGAGGAAGCTGGAGTATATATTCCCTAAATGTCATCTACTATGCCTGCAGGATCCCCTTCCCCATATTCATTTCTCTTTGCCTTCAGATTATTCCATATATAATATTGGAAAAAGTAAGACACTGAATTCTAGGCATTAGCCGAAGAGCATGGCCAAGCTTGTACAGGAAAAATAAAAGCTAAGTGGTATTGGAAGAGCATTGACAGTATCTTCTAGGATCCCCACCTCCTATCTTTCAGCCCACACTGAGAAAACCACTGTCATCATTCTGGCGAACTTTCTCCTTCCCATTTGTACATCAATACTGTGGCTTGAATGTGTCCTCCAAAAGTTCAGGTATTTAAAATTTAATACTCAAATTCTTGAATTGATGGTACATTGGAGGTTGGGCTTTTGGGAGGTAATTACTGTTAGTTAAGGTCATGAGAGTAGAAGACCCCATAAGGACAATACTGGCATAATACAAAGAGGAAGAGAGCAGAGCTCACACAGGCTCACTTATCATGCCATGTCTTCTGTCATGTGACACAGTGAGAAGGCCCTTAAAACATGCTGGCACCATGTTCTTGGATATCCCAGCCTCAGATCAGGACTGCAATAAATAGTCTGTGGCATTCTGTTAGAACAGCACAAAATGGCCTAAGTCAATCAATAAACGAATTTGACCATTGTTTTTATAATTAATTTGTTTAATCTTCTTATTGATGCTCAAATTGTTTCTAGTTTTTATTATAATAGATATTAATGCCATGAACATATATTTGCACATTTTTTGCATTTTTTAAGAATAAATGGGTTAATGTGTATGTGTATTTAAATAAAAATGTTAAAGCAATTTATGTAGTTACTAAAAGTAAACAAATGTGTCAATTTCAAATAATCTTCAGCAATAGTGAGCCTAAGCAGTCTTGTTAATATTCAATATCCTATAACTTTACTTATTTGTAAAACTAAAAAATTCACTTATTATATTTAAAATCTCCTTTCACGTGTTTTGTTATGTACTAATAATATAATTTGTTTTAAATTTTATTTTAATTAACAACAATAATTTGTATGTTTTTATCATATACAATATGTTGTTTTGGACTACGTGTATATTGTGAAATGGCTAAATTGAACTAATTAAAATATGAATTATCTCCCATCTTTATCTTTCTGTGTGTGGCGAAAGTACCTGAAATCTGCTCTTAGCAATTTTTAATAATGTAACACATTGTTATTAGTTATTGTCATTATGTTGTAAAATAGATCTCTTAAATTTATTTCTCTTATTTAAAGGAAATTTTGTATTCTTTGAACATTATTCTCCCTCCCCATTTCAATGCATTGGAAGACACCATTCTGCCCTTGATTTCTTTCAGTTCTACTTTTTAAGATTCCACATTTGAGTGAGATCATGTGATATTTTGTCTTTCTGTGCCTAACTTATTTCATTTAATATAATGCCTTCCAATTGCACCTACCTTATCCCAAATGGCAGGGTTTCCTTATTTTTATTTTGAGAGAGAGAGAGATAATTTTTTAAATATTTATTTTGTTTTTTAGTTTTCGGTGGACACAACATCTTCATTTTATTGGTATGTGGTGCTGAGGATCAAACCCAGCGCCCCGTGCATGCCTGGCGAGCGCGCTACCACTTGAGCCACATCCCCAGCTCCTTTCCTTATTTTTAAGGAAATTGATTGTGTATTTAATTTTTTTCCCATGCATCCACTGATGGAAACTTAAGGTGATTCCATGAAGTATGCTGCATGCTCAAAATAGTTATCTTAGAATACAGAATAGTTACATGCTAGCAGTATAGTTTTCTCTCGTTGTTAAAGAAAGAGAAATGTTTGACAAAGAGAGAGAAAAATCATACTGCATGGTGTTAGTCTTGGAAAAGATCAAAATTCAAGATGTGGATTTTACTTAGTCTAAATTGCTTTCACACCATAGAAAAAGTAAAAATAATTATAAAATGTAGTAAGTTGAACCAATATACATTAAGAACCATCTGTTTTGGAAAAGATTTAAATGTTTATCTTTCTTGAATTTTGCCTAATAAACATAGGAATAATATGGTCATTGTTATTAGTATAAATAAATTTGAGCTCAATGTAACTCTAGTATAAAAATTGTTCATCTTATTTGGTATTTAGATATGAGAAATCTGTATTGTATCTTTTTATGCAAAATACAATTTTTAACGTGTAATTTTTCTTTCTTTTTTCCTTTTGTACTTAGTATTCTTGTAATTTTGTAATTAGTAATACTTCTAACTCAGGCAGACCGTTGGGTTATTTGAAATTATTACTCTTGAGTGTTTTGGCATATTGTACTTCCTACAGAATCCAAGAGTCAACTATAAATCTTTTGAGAGTACCCTCTCTTGCCAAGTGTTACCACTTTGGTTTATGCTTATTTCATGGAGAGAGAAAAAAATAAAGGCGAATTGATGTTAATGTTGCCATATGAACAGTGAAAAACACAAAGTAATACCCAGGAAGTCTCAGGAAAACAGCTTTTAAGTTGTTGAATTTTAACAGATGGAAGCTGACTTGAAACAATTGATGGGGGATCACCTGCTACTCAGACAAATGAAGTGGGTTGGCTTCCTGGGAGGGAAACACTGAAAAGTATCAAAAAAAAAAAAAAAAATCACAAAGCAAGAAATCTCCTGACAGTCCTTTGTAAAGGAAGCATTGAGAAGAAACATTTTACTAAAAATAAGTAGCATTGAAACTGAAATAGGATTTAAATATTTTAAGACAATTATTACAAAGTTAAGTGATTTTAAAATGATACATAAAATTGTATCCACAAGTTAAATTCTATTAAATGTGTAACTTTTCATGATGCAGAATTAGTGTCAGAAAAGTTCTGGACTTATTGCTCATTTCTTTTGTTCAAATCAATCATTAAAGAAAATTGGAACTATCTTACATTTAATCTATATAAGAAAAGTTGACTTTGCATGTCATTTAATTTAATAAATTATGCAAACTACAGAATTTTATACAACTTTTCCAGGAATATCCTTGGATGTTAAATGAAAGGAGGAAATAACTTTAGGCATTAGGATCATAGGTTTAATAATACACACTTTCTCTTTATGTAACATATATAGATATAATAAAATATATATTAGCAAGATAGGTCAATGAAAAACTATGCAAAGGAATCTAAAATTTCTATGTGAGCTACAAGTAAATCATATTTAGAAGAAAGTTTTGGGTTGAGGGTGTGGCTCACTGTTAGAGCACTTACCTAGCATACATGAGGCCCTGGGATTGATCCCCTCACTGTAAAAATAATTTAAAGTGAAGTTTTTCTTCACTGGCTTTCCTGTCTCTTAAGAAAGACCAGTGATTCTAGGAGGATGAAAGTTTCTGAAAAGTTTTGGCCAGGCTCTTGTGGCTGTTCTAAACTCAAGTTTCACACATCACAAATAGAATCAATTTCTCTGAAATCCTTTCATCCCTAGGAAAGAAGCTTCTATCTGTTCTGAGACCATGCCTTAAGGGGAAAAATATTTATATGCATATGTATTTGTATGTGTGTATATTTCCCAGGTCTAAAATTAGCAATGAATAACAAATACATTTTTACAGGAAGAGGTAAATTTAGTTTAAGATAAATAATAATTAGAGTATCTGAGATGTTTGCATTAGACATATCTTTATTCTTCCTAGCAATAGGATAATTTACACTTAACACAAGCAGTAGTGCCACATATGCAGTCATCTTCCAAGGGCATCCATGTATTATAGATTGTCCCTAGAGCATTAGAGCATTATGGCACTTTACCAAATATGCCAGAGAAGTGACATCATTCACAAATTTAACTGATTTGGCTCATAGCTACCTATGGTGTGTGTGTGTGTGTATGCATGTGTGTGTGTGTGTGTGTGCGCGCGCAAGTGGTGCTGATGATTGAACCCAGGGCCTCATACATATTAAGCACACACCCTACCACAGGAAAGTGGGGGGGAGAAGTTAGAGAAACAAATCCAACAATTAGGAATAAGGAAATTCCACTCTTTATGTCTATAAAAATTTCTTTCAATAAAGAGAAAAAGATAATGGTCAACGTTCCTCTTTCTGATTCAGGTAAAGGGACTTATAATGAAGAAAGAATCATTACCTTTGCTGTATTCTTCTCTCATTTGCCAGATGTTTTACTTGTATGTTCTCCTTTAGTGCCCATAACATGAGGCCAAATTCCTATGAAATTATCCCAATGTTAGTGTGAAAACTGATATCTATGAAAATTAAGTAAGCTGCTCAAGTTAAGTTGGCCTAGCTCAAAAGTGGTGGGACTAGAACTGAAGCCAGATTTCTCTGCCTCCAGGTCCAAATTCTTAATGGTGATACCATGTTCCCTCTTTGGAAATCCAGGAGGAGACAAAAGAGTATTCAGGTTTTATTTCTTGATAATATGGTTTATTTGTTCAACCACAAGCTGCTTCTTCCGTAAGATTTTAACCAGCTCCTGCTTTATATGCAGAAATAATTCTACCAGAACATAAGCTCCATAAGGCTGGCTGGGAACCAAATTGAATTCTTAGCATGAAATTGTCTGACACATATTAGGTCCTCAATAAATATTTGTTAAAGGAATGAATTGAGGATCCAGGTGAGAGAGGATAACATTTTCAGATCATGGAATAGTGAGTGGGACAGGAATTGATGGTGGTTTACTGAGGTCTCTCTGATGGAAATAGGAAGTTGGTCTTGGAGTAATGGAAGGTGATGTAGAAGAAACTGCAGATTCTGCCTCTTTAAGTGCTTGAAGACTCTGTACTGAACATGGAGAAAAAGAATGTGTTTTCAGAGTTTGAGCTCATTTGCCCTTGTCTTTGACTTTCATTTACGGTTTGTGGAAAGCAGCCCCCTCTCAGTCTCCAGGCTGCCCTCTGCCAGAAGGTGAAATAATTCTTCCAGATTTCTCAGAACTACTCCCAGGGAAGTGTGGATATATTTACAGCGTGGGGAGCGTTACTTTCCATGAGCATTTCACAGAACACACAGCCTAATGTTCAGGAGTGAATTTCTAATTGGAGAATTTTAGATGTCAGGAAACTTGATTGAACTATACTCAGGATGGGAAAAGCAAAGGCTGAAGATTATGGGGGAGATGACTTCCATGTGCCTCAGTTGATCCCTCCTGTTAAATCAACCCTTTCAGGATGTCTATATATGGCACCTCTCCACCCACTTATTCTCAGCTTTCCTTCCACTAGAACTCTATCATTATTTGTTCATTCATTCATTAAGTCATCATTGTCAGGGCCATGCACTGAGGATATAAGAATAAGCAAAACAGACACAATCCTTGTCCCCAGGAAACTTCTAGTCAGCTGAGAAGGAGACAAGTCAACAAAAACCAATACAGATAAAATGCTATGGGAGCCACAGTAGGTATGCAGTGGATTTGAAAGTACATCCTAGACAAACCCAGTCTAAGAGAACCAGAACAACTTTCCGGTCATTTGTGATTTCTAAATATGATCTGAAGGATAAGCAGGTCCTCATCAGACCAAAATACACAGAGAGGACCCTTTCCTCTTCAAACAAAAGTCAGTCTGACTGAGATGTTAGGAATAAGGTTGAAAATGATGAAAGGTGAGTCTAGAAAAGCAGGTTAGGAAGTCACTGCTATAATATGCTAAAGAATTTGAAACTTAACTCTGGGTTTATAGCAGAAGATTGACAGGATGGGTTGGGTGTCCTGAAGGGATTCCTCTGTGTTCAGTGCGCAGGTAGGAATGGATAAGGCAAGATAGATTCAAAAGACCCATTGAGGAGGCTTCTGGATAACTACTGAGAAGATGGTGGTCTAAGAGAAACAGCCCAGGATTCCAAAAAGGCATATCAAGTGCACAAACCTCATGATAGATTAAAATTGCTTTGATCAGTTAACCAGTCCTTCTACGCTCATCCCGCACTTTATACACAAAGGCGTTGATTGCCAAATGAATTTGACCCCATCTGCCTAAAGAGCTGTTTTTAACTAGGTTTCTTAGATGTTTTTCCTCCCTAGAAGGTACTCCCTTTCCATGGGGAAAAGAATTTATTTTAATAGCCAGTTCTTTAAAAAATAATCTGGGAAATATAACACCTAGTTGTTATAGTAATGAAATTTCTTCTCTGAATTTAGCAAATTTAGCCAGAGCAGAGAATTCCTTTCTGGAGCTCAGAACTCTCCTTCCCTAGGGTGAGAATGCAAGAGCAAATTATAAAAATCACTGCATTATCATAATAATAAAAAAGGCTGTGGAAATATAATGCCATGTGTCTACATCTCTCATGTACAGCATGAAGCAAGCAGAATTCTTAGCATTTCATGAGTGAAAGACATAATTTATCCTTCTGGGCCCTGATTATTACTTTTTTTCTTCCTTTCAGGAAGAGGTCATTTGCTAAATGGAACCCAGCTGCTTTAAAAGGGACAGAGACTTTTAAAAAGGGAGCAATTCATTCTTTTCTTAATCCCTTATTATTGCTGCTTTTAACTACCCTCTAGTGATCAACACTACTCCATGGCTTAGTGTTCAATTCATGGGGCTGTACGTGGCCTTTAATATTCAGGAGGCCCTGTGTGCGTGTGGCAAGAGGAGGGACATGTATGTTTATGTGAGTAAATGTATGAATGAAAGAGGAAGGCACTTCTTGAAGGTGGTTGAACCACACAACCAGAGAAGTATCCTTCTGATTTAACTACCAGCTGTTTCTCTGAATTTCTTCCCTCATGAGCTTTCAAAATCGATAGAGACTCTGGCTGTGAGCTAAACTGCAAAAGGAGATCTGGTCTCTCTCGTGTGGATAAAAATGTGCAAAGCTGCTTGCAAGAAATTAAAAAAAAAAATCCTTATAAGAAATATTTAATGTAGAGCTGGTCCTAGCAGCTCCAAATGGGCCCCATCAAAGAGGTTTCCAAAACCCAGAGAGCAACTTATTTTAACGATAGCTTTGGTGCCTCCCAAATTGACTAGCTATTTTAAATATTAACCTAGAGAAAGAGAAATGCTGGTAAGGCTGAAACTGTTGATTAAAAAAATTGTTTTCAAAGGATGAAAATGGTAGAATGGATTACAGTCTTGCCTTGTTATCTTGCAACACCTACTTTGGGGACCAATTTGAATGCTTGAGTCAAATTGATGTTATATCTGCATGTGATGGTGGTTGCTATTTAAATGGCAGTGTTTGTTGACAGGAGCAGTTAGGTAGGGACGCACTTTAAGGCATATGCAGTGAAACTTGCCACCTGCCGTGTGCTCCTGGGATGCTCTGCAGTTCTCTGATTGATGGACTTGCTCTCTGCTGTGCTTGAAAGATGGTAAAATAGTGTAGAGAGAATGGGGGAGAGGGAGTAGCTTAATCCACTTCCAAATTTTCACTGAAATTGGCCCTTGTGGTATTTTTAGTTCACATCTGGAGGAAAAGAAATGTGGCCACAATTATTAACGCATTCTGAAAGAAATAAGTCAAGAGCTGCTTAGACAGCACAGGTGTCTGTTATCAAAATCTCAGCAGAGGGGTGTTAATATGGTGTGTGCTATTTTAGACTCCACAGGTGGGCTGCAGCTAAGAGCCATAGAGAGGAGCATTAAGGAGATACTTAAATGCAAAATGTTAATTTTTCAAGAAAGGGAATCAGTGAATGAGATTAGAGGAATTCTTTGGTAAGTGAATTGAGAGACTTCAAAGAGGTTACAGAAAAACCACAAATGAATCACCACTTTACCCAGAAGCAACCTCCAAGGAGATTTTCTGTAGCAGAGAACAATGTCTTCCTGCTTTTTGTTTCAGGACAGCCTGAGGCTGATCCATCCCTTCCAGACAGACCTTTACTCTGGACTAATTTGTATATGCTTAATTAAATCACATCACTTTGAGTTAAAAAAATATATATATTTACTGAAAAACTTACAACACAATTATTTCTTTTTACTTGGTATTATTAGAATATTTTTTTAAAACCGTGCCTTTCTGAGGCTTCCCATCTAGAATCAAGAAGCTTGAGAATCAGTTTTCTCAGATTGGGACATAATACAATACAGGAGTTGACTAACATTAGAACCATCCAATTTTCAAGTGGAAGAATTCTCATCTTGCAGAATAGTGTAGAATGTGAATGAAAAGATAGTATGAGACAGATTGTGACTTGCCAAAAGCTATGGTACTAACCAGTGTCAGGTTTGAAGGACACACACACACACACACACACACACTCATATTTTTTTTTTGGGGGGGGGCGTGGGCAGTGCAGGAAATTGAACCTAGGATATTTTATGACTGAACTACATCCCAGCCCCCTTTATTATTTATTTATTTGTTTGTTTGTTTATTTATTTTGAGCAGGGTCTTGCTACACTGTTTAAAGTTTCACTAAATTGCTGAGGAGGACTGGACTTGAAGTTGCAATCCTCCTGCCTCAGCCTCTCAAACCGCTTGGGTTGTAGACATGCTATCACCATGTCTGGCTCAGCCAGGTCCCATGTATTTTTCATCATACACAGACATAAATCCTTGACATTTTATATGGTATGTTCTACATTAAATCTTGAATTTGGAGGGCAACAAGGATTCTAGTTTGCCCACGTAAGAAATTATAATCTAGACATGATACAGATGTTGTAGTTTGTAGGTAAGTAGGACCTGTATTTTTCAGTGTGAGTGTGAGTGTGTGTGTGTGTGTGTGTGTGATCAAGGGGAATACAAAAGGGTAGGTAAAAGTTTCTTGAATATTGATACATGTCGTTGAGTGTAAATGACTTCACCATGATTGTTAAAGCTTTTTCTATGGCAACCAAAATCTCATTTGAAATCATTGTTTCATTTCTAGTTACTGTAGCTGTTGTTTAAGAAGGGATTAATAGCTTTAGGTTAATCTGCTCTTTCTAGAAAGGAAATATTTCAATCTCCTGGTCAAATACTTGGCATTGTCACTTCCTAGCCCGTATGTAGCACGGTGAATAAAGGGTTCACAGCAAAACAAGTGCAATGGAACTAGAGCAATGACCTTGTAGGAAATGGACATCCAGTGGCTCTACCATGTTATTAGGTTTGGGACTTATTCACAAAGAATCCCAAATCATTGTGGATTTCTTAGATGAATTTCAATACCCAAGAGGGTCTCCTTTCTTCCACTGCAGACCAAGTAGGGGAAACTTACAAACTTCAGAGGAGGAAGGGACCTTGAGGTAGAGATGCACCACCACCCCTCCGAATCTGCCACTCAGAATTGGATGTCACCTAGGAATGGTGCAGCCCAGTTAAGAATGAAGCTGCTTTTTAAAGAGTTTTGATTTTTTCTTTACATGTGGATC
Source organism: Marmota marmota marmota (assembly GCF_001458135.2). Classification (NCBI taxonomy): domain Eukaryota; kingdom Metazoa; phylum Chordata; class Mammalia; order Rodentia; family Sciuridae; genus Marmota; species Marmota marmota. The sequence goes on along the minus strand of NW_025999999.1, from coordinate 10,758,002 downwards.
ACTGTTGTCTGCTAAATAAGTATCTTCTCCCTACAGGGATTTTAAAAAATGCTATTCTGTTTCTTCAACTGACTAGCAGAAATAATATAACAATATATGCTGGAAGGAAAATATGTAAAATTATTCCCACAGGATAGGATATGTACTATAGTGACTAATAATAAGTAAATAAAAGGAGAATCTTCCATCAAATAAGCATTATCATCAGGGGGGGGACCACGAAGATGTAATTAATGGAGTCAATTTGATAGAAGAGGAAAAGCAATCTTAAAGGTTTTCAGTAACCCACTAAACTAAATAAAATAATCTAATCGATGTGATATATCTTCAGTGGTAGGGGTAGAAGAATAACACGTGTCATGGTTATCTTTAATAATGGTTTTATTGAGATATATGTAACATATATACTAAAACTTTACTCATTTAAAGCACATAATTTAGTGCTTTCTACTATAGTTACAGAGTTGTGCAATTACCAACATTATTTTATCATGGCTATTTTTTAAACTATTTTATTATTATTATTATTATATATTATTATTATTATTATTATTATTATTATTATTATTATTGAGCACAAGCTTCATATAAGCACACTGGTCAAGTTGCTTCATCTTTCTGGGCTATTTTTTTCTTATTTGAATAACATAAATGCCAAGTCTTTGTTGCCACTGTGTAAAGAGTTTGCAGCAATGGGTAGCACTAGGTGGAGTGGATACTTGGTTATGTGAACTAGGCTTCCCTGAGGAACTGCAGTTTGGCTGGAAACTGAATGGTGCAAAAGAGAGAGACTAGTAAACAGCTGGGAGTAGTTTTTCAGGCAGAGGGTAGAGCAACTATAAAGATATAAGGTCAGACTAAACTTACTGCACTGAAGGTCTCAAAGAAGCCCTGAGAATCCAGAGCAGATGGAGCAGTGGGGAGAGAGGTTACAAAAGAAAATCTAAGAGGTTACCTAGGGCTGGATCATGTAGGTAGGACCTTATAATAGGCTTGGATTCCAGTCTAAGTTCAATAGAGCGTATTAACTGGTTCTAAACAAGAAAGTCTTAAGTTGATGTTTTTAATATATGACTTCTATGTAAAAAAAAAATATGGGTTTTAATGAGACCAGAAAAGAAGCAGGAAAATAATATGGTAAGCTACTGTACTAGTCCAGAAAACTTGTGATGCTTGATTTTGGGTGGTAGCATTGGAGTTGATGTGTAATTCCTATAGTTAATTGTATAATTTCTATAGTTTTAACAACATCCAGATAAGTAAACAGGGTCATATATTTATTTTTAAAAGTGTTAACATATGTCAAGATAATGCAGCAAGATTTTTTCTACATATTTTATTAGCAGAGTGTGATATCACATGCCTGTAAGCCCTGTGGCTCAGAAGGCTGAGGCAAGAGGATTGCCAATTCAAGGCTAGTATCAGCAATTTAGCAAGACTCTAAGCAACTTAGTGAGACACTGTTTCAAAATCAAAAGGGCTGGGGACGGGGATATAGCTTAGTGGTAAAGTGTTCCTGGGTTTAATAAGAAATAAAGGAAGGAAGGAAGGAAGGAAGGAAGGAAGGAAGGAAGGAAGGAAGGAAGAAAGGAA
>NW_025999999.1:10726080-10756386 GCF_001458135.2 Marmota marmota marmota | reverse complement strand
AGAAAAGAGGGAGGGATGGAGGGAGGAAGGGAGGGAGGAAGGGAGGGAGAAGGAGAGAGAGAGGGAGGAAGAAAGGGAGGAATAGAAATATATTTAAATTTTTCCAGCAAACTATGATATTGGTATTAAATTATATAAATTCCTTACATATTTTTGGATATTAGCCACTTATCATATACATGGTTTTTAAGTATTTTTCCACATTTTAGATTCCTGTTTCGTTTGCTATGCAGAAGCTTTTAGAGTTGATATAATTCAATTTATTTATTGTTGTCTTTGTTGCCTATGCTCTTAGGGGTCCTATCTAATAAAAACATTGTCTATACTAATGTCAAGGAACTTTTATCCTTATGTACAAGGACAAGTACTTTTTTATACAAGTTTTACGATTTCAGATCTTACATTTAAGTCTTTTTGTACATTTTAATTTATTTTTGTGTATAATGTAAGATCTATTTTCATTCTTTTGTACTTGGATATCCAGCTTTCCCACTATAATTTACCGAATAATCTAAGCTTTCCCTGTAGTATATTCTTGGCACTCTTCTTAAAAACGAATTGATCCTTATATGTGTGAGTTTATCTCTGGACTATTTATTTGGTTCATTAGCATATGCATCTGTTTTATGCTATTTTCATATTGTTATGATTATTATAGTTTTACTATATAGTTTGAAAGCATCCTCTAGCTTTCTTCAGTTTACAAAGATAACTATTTGCAGTGTTTTGTGGTTCCATGTAGATTTTGGCATTTTTTTTTTAATTTCGGTGAAAAATGTCACTAGGATTTTGATAGTGATTGCTCTTAATCTGTAAGTCACTTTGTATAGTATGGACACTTTTACAATATTAATTCTTGTAATCCATGAAAAAACTATATCCTTTTCTTTACATCTTTAATATTTCATCAATGCCTTATAGTTTTCAGTGTACATGTCTTTAACTTCCTTGATTAAATTTATTCCTATTTTTTGATGCTGTAGTAAATTAGATTATTTTCTTGTTTTACATAGTTTGTTGTTAGTTTATGGAGACACAGCTGATTGTTGTATTGATTTTTTGTGCAGCAACACAAATTCATGCACTACTTTTAGTAGATTTTGGGTGGAGTCCTCAAAGTTTTCTACATATAAGATCTTTTCATATGAAAGTAGAGACAAGGTAACTTTATCTATTCCAGTTTGAAGGTCTTTTGCCTCTTTCTTGTCTAATTGCACTGACAAGGACTTCCAGAGTTATGTTGAATAGAAATAGTGAGAAGGGGAGCCCATGTCTTGTTCCTGATCTTGGCGGAAAAGCTTTTAGCTTTCCACCATTGAATATGATGAATTGATACTTTGCAATGATGAAGAGTCTTCAGTGAGCTACAAAATGACACACTCTGCTCTCAAGAAGCTCAGAGTCTAGTGGGGTGAGAAGCATAAGTTCGAGGAGTTCAGTAATAATAGTAATAATGATGATAACTAATACCTATTGAGATCTCACTAGGCCAAGTATTATTCCAGACATTCTGTTCAATATTGCATATAATCCTTTAAAACACCTTATCAGTTGGGCAATATAAACAGCTCCATTTTGGTAGGTCCAATTTTCAAATGATTCATGTAATAAGTGGTTAAAAAAATAGGCCTCCAAAGCACAGAGCCAGTTAGTTAGATCCTTTGTTTTTCATTGTAGAGCTGTGTCCCCTCCACAAGAATCTCCAATTTCTTCCAAATCTTTGAAAACTGAATTAAGCTTTAACCTAAATATTTTTGTTAATCCATTGCATACTTGTTGACCAAGATAAAAAGAGATTTATTAATTTAGTCTAGTATTAAGAGAAACCAGAGAGTTAAGAAAAAAGTGGAATTGGTTGCCAGAGAAGGTCCCACTTACTTCTGCTCCTTATTCTCCAGAATTCAGAAATTGTTACATTATTCTGGGTGTCATAGATATCTCACTGGGTGTACTAGGCGGTGTACTTACTATTCAGTCCTTTTCCAGCCCAAATAGAGGTAATCTTTTCTTTGAAAGGTCATGAAATTTTTTGGCTTTACTAACTCATTTAGAAAGGATAACATTTTTAAATGAAGAAAGTAATGTCTAGAATGGATAATTGACTTGTTCAAGATCACACGACAAGTTTGCATCTAAGCTGTGTCTAGAATTGTATTCTTCTGACCCCTGTCATTTAGAACTGTATTCATATTTTCATTAACTCAATCATTTACTTTAATCCATTTACTCAATGATTAATTTCTTCATTAAATTTTTATTGAGCACTCAGTATGTGCCATATCCCACCCTAAGTCCAGAGTTATAGTAGAGAATAAAGCAGAGAAGACCCTGCTCCCATGAAGCTCATGTTCTAATGAGTGAAATGGGCAATAAACAAAATGCCCAAGTAAACATATATATTAGATACCAACAGAATTTAAGGGTAAAATTAAATAATTAAATATAATATGATCTCTTCCTACTGGGAACATGATATTTTGGCTAGAGTGGCCAGGAATACATCACTGAGAATATGACTTTCAAAAAAGGTCCTGAAAGGAGTAATAGGAATGGTCCTTGTGGCTAGAGAAATATAAGTGGGTACAACAGCATGAGCTACAACATGGGGCACACATGTGATTGGATCATGTCGGGGACAGTAAGGAGCCCAACCCATCAGCAGTAGGGTAAGCAAGTATGGAGGTCATGGGAGGAAATATCAGACAGGACAGTGGACCCATAGCATGTGCTGCTTTGAAGGGAAACATGAGGATTTGGGATTTTCATGTTAGTGAGAGAGTTGGCCATGGACAGCAGCTTCTCGTCTCATTTATACTAAACCATGATGTTGTGAGAGGCTTTGTCTCCTTATAGGTCAGGCTCTCTTTTATCAGCAAGACAGCATTAGCTCCGTTATAGAAAATAATGAAGTGCATGGCCTTTCACTTTAGTTCTGTGAATGACAACAAGGAACATTAAATAGAAAAGAAAACACACAACTAGAATTAATTATATTTTTTTATTTTTTTCATAGTTTTTAGTTGTCAATGGACCTTTATTTATTTATTTATTTATTTATTTATTTTACTTACTTATTTATTTATATGTGGTGCTGAGAATGGAACCCAGTGCCTCACACAGGACAGGCAGGCACTCTACCACTGAGCCATAATCTCAGCCCAAGGGTTAATTTTAAATCTATGTCAAGGCTTCAAGAGAAGGGGCCATGCAGCTTCTTTGAGAGAGGCACAAAGCTACATTTCTGAAAGTGGTAAAATAAATAACATTAAGAATGTATCTTGAATGATTGAAAAAATCAAAACAAGTTTTATTTAAATCTTAAATTCTCATGCCTGTATACAACCCCCCCACACACACACACATACACATACACAAATACTGAAGTTCACATTATGTTCCAACAAAATGAAACATGGCATTTTAATGAGAAATGTCATTTTCCTGGGAGATAAAGGACAACAAAATGATAAAGCCAGTCAACATCACTAAGACGCCCCCACTTCCCACATACCCAGTATTTCATTTTGATATACTCGTCAAGCCCTTTGGTTTCCTTTGGGAAGAAAGAGCTATATTATGGTGAAATATTACTCAAAACTTATTTATGGCTGTCAGTGTTTTCCATATTGAACTGCACGTAGGATGAATTTTCTCTTTGTGTCTGCTGTTCTTAATCAAGATCTTTAATAATAAACTTTACATAATTTTTTTTTCCTTTGGGGATCCTAGAAGCCCTTTATGAATATTAGTTAGTCAAGCTTTATTGTTCTCTGGAGAGGGTGGTTTGTGCTGGATATAATTCTATTTTATTGGTGAGTAAATTGAGAAACCAAGACAGAACCAGGAAGGAGAGCTTCCGTGAGCTCCCTCACAGATCTTGCTTTAGTGTGCAGCATACTTTCCAAGTGGTGTGACAATCCAGAGAGGATAGATGAAATTGATAAACAATAACAAATTTGGGATCACATGGGATAGTTCATCTATATCAGAGATTGAATAATCTAGCCCATTAGAGTCCTAGGGTGATACAGTCTAATCCACCACCTGGGAAATTTTATTTTTACCTATATCACAACGAGATAGCTAGCTAAGGAACATAAAATTATCTCACAGGGCTTCACTTTTATCCAAAATTTATGGAGATCATAAGAAATTGTTTTAGCATTTCATAATTTCATAATTTCAGTCCTCTACCAAAATTAACAGCAACATACCCACCCCACATAAAGGCCACTAGTAGCAGGTGTGGATAAATGGACGAAGCATTATCAAGAGAGAGTATTTTATATTTCATATTAAAATCAGCTTTTAACTCTGGAAAAACCAATGTAAATATTTGACCTCTTATGTTCCTCAGCATCTGTCCATAAAACACAGATGATTCTAGTTGAGAAATCACATATTCAGATGCCATGGACAAGACACATCTACCAGGAGAATCATGAGATATTCTAAGACAATAGAAGGAGAGACTGTCAGGCTGTGGCTGTGTTTGATAGATAATGAGACATGGGCTAGAGTGCCACACAATTACTTTATGCAAAATGACAGCGAGTTGACAGATAGCTTGTACCAACTATGATTCCAGATCTCTGCTGCTTGAGAGGGAAATCCCAATTACATAACAAGAATCCTGATGGATTATTTCAATTTTCCATGTTTGGTTCTGAGATTCTGATTTTTCGACGACATAAAGTTCATTAAATCTAGCTCTCCCCTTTTAGAGATCTAGAGCAGTCACATCTCATAAGTGTTTGGTGGGTGACCTAATCAAACTAGATAAATGTTCATGTCACAGTTGTGCACACAGACATGCATACTTAGTCTGAACTATATGCATTTCTTTTAGCAAATATCTAACTTATACCAGGTACTGTATACATATCGCCTGTTCCCTATCCAGTTAATGTCTATTCATTTTACAAATCTCAGCTGCAGCATTAACCTCTCCAGGCCCCTCCTACCCTCCAGTGTGATTCAGCAGTTCCTCTGTTACCAGATTACAAATGCAAGTCTTTATCAGCACACCTGTCACATCATAAAGCAACTGCTGAGTTGCTTATCTGCTCCTCCACCCCCCATAAACTCTACTATCCAGCAGACTGAAATCATGCTTTATTTACTACAAGTCCTCATTACATGACCAACTAAAGAATTTAAACTTCTTGTGAAAACATTGGAAAAAAACAACATACTAACATAGGGAAATGAGATTTCCAAGTGTTCACATATGCTGTGGTACAGAATATGGCCTTATTAAATAGTGGTGGATGGAGATGAGAATGGTTGGATGACTATTTTGATAATCCATGGAGTTTGAACTGAGGCAGGGGATTGATATTAAGGATGTGCAAAAAGAAAAAAAAATGTATTTCAATTTTAATGCATTTAGAAATTTGAAGACTGACTCTATTCTTTCTCTCACTATTCATATTTAATCAAAGATATTCACTTAGGTTTCTGGCTTGCACTTCTGAAAAGCTGAGGTTAATATTTTCTGAAATAGGAAATAGGGTATGAATATACAAAATGTAATACATTCAGTTTCATACGTGCTAAACTTGAACTCTTTCATCCAATATGCCCCGCCCGGAGTCTCAAAATGGAATGGAGCATAAGATGAATTAGGAAGAGTGTATCACATGGGAAACAGAGGGACTTGGAATATTGCTTGAGAAGAATAGGAATGCTATATGACAACGTGTGACCACAAACAAGGAGAGCTATTCAATTGGATGCAACACAAAGGATAGCACAGACACAGGTACAGGCTGAGGTGAGGCCAGCAATTTAGACCTAATGAACTCAGGCAGATTAAGAATGACTTTAGATTCTACCTCATATCATTCTTCACTGGGACTGATAACATGAGGTTTCATGCAACAGTTGTTCATCCCATACAGTCTTAATCTGTGACACCAACCTGCTCAGTAGCATGTGAAGAAAAGACTGCCGTTCTCCAGTGAGCATATAGCAAAGACCAAAGATGAGTGAGACTCTCTCTTTCCCTTCCTGTTCCCAGCATGGTGCCCTCATAATAAACCAATTCATGCTTTCAATTTCCATCTGAAAAATTCAATTCGTTGTAAATTGAAACAAATAAAACCCTACATAACACAAATTGCATTCAAGGTGTTCAGTGATTCGCTGGCTGATGATATCGAGAGATGGTTTTATCAGCTTTGAAGGAAATATTCATCACCATTTTGGCAGCTATGTCACTCACATTTGGAAGCATCCCTTCTGTTTAACTGAGGAGAAAAGGCAGGGATGAGCTGTGAAATAAAGGGGGAGAGCAGGAATCACTCCAGGCTTCTTTACTTAACCTCTCAGATGAAAAAGACAAAAAAAAGGAAACCCTGAGTAATCCTCACCTCAAAATATCAATGTCGAGGCCAAGTTGTTACCCCTCATGCCCTGTAAACATGCGAATGATGATTTTCCTTGGGGCAAAAATATAGAAAATGTCAGGTCATGATGGTAATAAAGTTTGGTCCAGTTGAAGATGCTGCTTCAGAACTCTTGCCTCAGTTTTGTCAATTGAGAAGTTGGGGTAGGGGCTCATCTCAATAGGAAACTTTTTATCAACCAGGGGGGACTCATAAGCTTATCTTAAGGCAGTCATTGATGTGCTGGAAGAGAAGTGAGATTTTTGTCTGAGAAGTCCATAGAAATTATTGGCAAACAGCATAAGAATATGAAAGAGCTGGAAGTTACTTCTTCATTCTCTGATTAATAGTGACATACTGTTTCAACAGGAGACAGGTGTTTTCTCTCCTTACCAATTTGTAGGAGTTTGGGCAGAAAACATGGCAGCTATAAGTGGTCTTTAGAAAATAGAATTCCTACTGAGCATTACAAGAAAATTCTTCATGAATTCCATGCTTCCAGGAAATAGCAATCAGGCCCTCACACCTAATTTAGGACAAAATCCCCTTTTCTGTGCTCCCATCCATCACATCCAGTGCCATTTACATAGCTTGCCAACTAGCATCATGCAGAGGATCTAGAAGTCAAAAAAAATTGTTATTTTGCTGTTTTCTTTTTGTAGTACTACGGATTAAACCCAGGGGATCTCTGCCACTGAGCTACATCCCCAGTACATTTTTATTTTTTTTTATTTATTTTTTTTTTAAATATTTATTGTTTAGTTATTGGCAGACACAACATCTTCGTTTGTATGTGGGGCTGAGGATCGAACCCGGGCCGCACGCATGCCAGTCGAGCGCGCTACCGCTTGAGCCACATCCCCAGCCCTTTATTTTTTTATTTTTAGACAGGGTTTCACTAAGTTGTCCAGACTGGCCTTGAATTTGTGAACTTGCCTCAGTCTCCCCACTTGCTGGGATTAAAGGTGTCCACCACTGCACCCAACTGTTTGGTTGCTCTTGTATAACTAGAAACCATGAATCTTAGGTGTATGCTCACATACTGTATTTCACTGTTTTATTGTAATGGAGAAGACAGAGATATCTGTACCTCATGCTCCTCTGTGGCTACTCAAACATTCAAATTGTTGAGAGCCGAGGGAGAAAAAGGTTACTCAGACTTATGTCCTTGATTATAGCTGCTCAGTGCAGCCTCAAAGCTAAGTGAGTAGAAAAAGTGGTGTCAAGTTTATTTTCAGGATCATGTATGTTCAGAATACGCAAGAAAGGATTTGAACGTCTTTTTGATACAGATGAAGGAAATGACTCTCTAGCGAAAGGAAATGACATGCTTAAGGTCCCTGGGGGAGGTCATGTTTTCTTCCTTTCACCAAATATTTTCTGTTCTCTCTCAAAGTTTCATTTTTATTATTATATTTTCCTATTTTCATGAAATGAGGTATGGTCATGTAACATCTTTTCCAATAAAAACTTAGTAAATATAGCATGTGTTACTTTGTTTTGGAAGCATCAAAAGTCATGTGTAAGTTTTCTTATGCAGTTTCCTATCAAAGAAAATCTGGAAGCAGGGAAATGGAGCTTCCCTTTCCTCAGGATCCCAACTAAGGACAACACAGGGACAAACCTCCTCCCTGGATCTTGATGGACAGGTACTGTGAGCCAATAATAAACCGTTCACTCTTTTAAGCCATGAAACTCAGAGATTGCTTATTCTACTTTGTATTATTTACTGCTTTTATTACAGCACAATTCAGCTTACCCTGATTGATGTATTCATCTAGTAGTTGGACATTCCAGGGATGAAATCCAAACTTTCTAACTCATTGCCTAGTTCTTGGCTTACTGTATTAATATACATGGTAAAATGCATGCTCATTCATAAGCCCAGTCACCTGTGGTCAGGGAAGTAATAATTATGTGCTTGATAAGTGATGTTTATGGCTGCTCAGTCAGCTGGCCCTTAGAAATCAGGCATGACCTCATAGTAACATCTACAGTCTCGATGTCAAGCAGAGGGTGCCCTTGTCAAAAACTATGATCACAGATGGAATTCTTCCCTTGCTCGTTTGCCCTACATTTGTCTCTCTACAACTCGACCCTAACCCTCCTTCCAACATCCATTAATCTGTCTATTTGGATTGCCTATGATTACCTGTGAATATTAAATCAATTGAAAAACCAACAGCAACCAAAATAACAGCCTTTCACAAATAGGTGAGTTCCCCTCCCCCAACACACACACACACACACACACACACACGTCAAAGGTGTGCAGCTGTTGGATGGTGTCTCTGATACCTACATCCCCTCTTCTTGTCAGTCCTAGGCATGTGGGCCTTCATTCTTTCCCTTGTGATATCACTATTGATCAATGGGTGTTGCAGCGGTCATCACAGCTGCATTTAGGTCAGGACAAAGGAAGGAAGGGAAGAGCAGTCTCAGACATTATATTACATTGGCCAAGACATTGACTTCTGCATACTCTTTCTAACCAAGAGAGTCTAGGAAATTATGAACCAGAATTTCCATGATGGGCTTAGACCAATCTACCACTTGAAAGTGAGCATATTCTCTTCCAAAAAAAAAAAAAAAAAGATAGTTATTGCCAAGAAGAAAGAAGAATGAGTATAATATTTGCCACACCATCTATTCACATTTATTCTAGGTCTTGAGATGAAAGGTGATGTCCCTTCCCTACACCTGATGAATGGTATATCTCCTAGCTCTCTACCATGGTTAATTAAAGAGCATTGAAGTAGAATGTACTTGGGGACAATAACATTTATTTATTCGCCCTCTCCTGGAAGGTCATGCCATTCTAGCTACTTTCAGTGTGTGTGTGTGTGTGTGTGTGTGTGTGTTATGTTGTGTTTTTATGAATTAAGGCTCTTGAATTGTGTTAGGGAAAAAGATTGAGAACATGGCTGCATAACATTTTTAGAAAACTATAGGAGCATACACAATGAGAAATGGGGTTCATTAATTCCAGTTCTTCCTCAGTCCACTTGGTAGTAAAAAGTATCAGGCCTTGGATCCAATTAAACATGGGTTTGTCTCAAGGATTTGTTCTCTGATAATTCTTTGACCAAAGTCATTTTATCTCTGTGATTTTCACTTTCATATGTGGAGATAACCATAAAATTTAGGACTTCCAAGTAATTTAAATGACAACTAGAAACTAATATCTATTAGTATTACTCATAGGTTCCTCAAAAGATAAAGGCAGCTTAGATGGTGCTTTCCTTAGAAGAGAAGCAGCAAGAAGGTTATGTTTTTTAATAATAAATCTTTGACACCATGTTCTACTAGGAATTCCATTTTCCTCTGTGCTTCAAACACTCTACATAACTATGGACAAAAAAAAAAATGTCTGAAAAAAACTCTCCTACTTCTTTCAGTTTCTCTGAGTCTTAGCTATTGGCTTTCTAAGTGATTCTTTAAATTATTCTTTATGCCATAGTGTTGTATAATTTATACAGAACACTCTCCTGTCTTGTATTATTTAATTCTCCAAAGTGTTTGGGGAGAGGATTTTATATGAAAGCAATGACACAAAATAAAGCTGCATTGTATCAGTGTCTTGCATCTTTAATAAAGTTGCTCTCAAACAGCATTTCAGTAAATGAAATGTACCCAGGAATGACAAATTTTCATATATCAAAGTATGCTCTGACCTGCTCTGGGATATAAAGCCTAATGCTATAATAGAGCCCAGAGGTTTGTGTTTGATTTGATTTGGCTTTCTTTCTTTCTTTTCTTCTAAAGGAAGATTACCTACTTTCCAAAATAATAATCATACAGGTAAAAAAAAAAACAAAAAACATCTTATCCAGTGGCAGGAAAAAGGAGGACCATTAAGATTTAAGATGCTCAGTGGAACTGTTCCTCCTCTAACTTTATGAAGATACACACACAAACACACCCTACAACAAGGAGGGGAAAGAGCGGCTTTATCAACTTTATTTATTTACAGGATATCTCCAGGATGTTCCAAGCTTTTCTGCAAGAAACAAAGAACAAGGAGAGAATCCCTGAAAGACCTGGTTCAGTATGAGTGAGATTCATGACTATGGATATATGTGTGCAGATGCAGTGGTTTCAAATGCCTCAAAGCAAATATAATAGCCAGGGAAGGCAAATGGAGTCACCCATGTTGGTGGAGTGAGATGAAAACAAACAAACAAACAAAAACAACTGACCAATATGGCATCCCATTCTTGATGATAAACATGATGCAGAGGTGGTGCTACAAATAATCCATCTCCTTCTCATTCCACGGTGAAATGCTTATTGTAATGTCAAATAATGGTCATGGGCTTTCAAGGTTATAAAAAAATTGTAATATTTGTCTTAAGAAGGAGACAATTTCTTTTTCCCCAATCAGTCACCTCCATCATAAAAAATGAGAGACTCAGAGCAGCCAGCTCTGCTCCTATATGATGCCCAATGAGAAACTCAAGCATGCAATGCAATCCCATACTGTTCCAGAGTCCCTTTATTTTAGAATCTAGAAATCTCCATGTTCAAGAGTCTTTTGTTGAAAAACTTTTTTCTTGGAAGAATAATTTACAGGGTAAAAGCCCCGTAATGAAGGTGAGAAGCAGATGATGCAAGGAGAAAAGAAGTCAGAAAACAAAACAGAAAAGAACCTGTTTATCCTCAGGATGCTATAATAAAATGTCACAAATTAGATCATAGAAACGATAGGAATTTCTCATCCAAAGTTCTAGGATGAGAAGTTCAAATGGAAAATTTAGTTAGTGTCCATGAGGACAATGGCTCAGCATAGACGGCCCTTGTCCTCATGGCTGTAGAGATGATGTAGCTCTCTGGGGTCCCTTTTATAAGGGCACTAAACACATTTGTGAGGGCTCCACTTTGGTGGAGTACAGTGACCAAACACCATCACAGTGGGGGTTGTTTCAACATGTGACTGGAGGGGCACAAACATTCAGTCTATAACAGTTCTCAAGAAAATTTTCCCATTTACTATGTTTGTTGAGGACTACCCTCACTTATGGGTGGGAAAGGAAGAGAAAGACTACTTCTCCATTTTCTTTTGATTTTTGGTTCCTTCCTTCTCCTCTGATTCCTATCTTTGAAAATATTTTGGGCCTTGTCATATAAGCCTGAATGTTTAAAGAAAAAGTGGATGTTTTCCTTACTGTTTAGGACAAGCAGAATAATCTTTTGTAATGCCTGCTATGTGCTGAGCACTGTGCTAGGCACTATCACATTTGCTACTCCCTATTATCCTAAGGGGATCTTATTGTCATTTTTAGAAAGAGTAAAGGAGACTTTGAAAAAGTAATCTACTGAGATATTATAATAGCTAGCAAGCAAGATATGAAAATAAATATTTCTATACACATGACACCATATTATTTCAAGACTAAAGAATGCCAGTTGATACAATCATTGGGTGCTGAGAAGTGTCCTTTCCTTTATGGAAAGGGGTGGACTTTTCATGAGACTTATTTTCTTTCTGTTCTTGTCCCTAGCGATCCTATTTCAATGAGTGTTTTGTGATAACTTACAAAGAATGAGACCAGAATAGTGGACAAAACAAGGCCCAACACCTGGGGGTGCTTGTGCTCCAGTGGTGGAGTACAAAGAACAAATATATGCCAGGTGGACAAGAGTGCCAGGGAGAAAAGCAAAACCACAGAGGTGGATAGGGAGTGAGGAGGTTGGGTTGTTCGTGGGAGTTCTGGTGGCATGCTATGGGAGCCTTTCTCAAAGCATAATCATTTCTCAGACTTGAATGAAACAAGTCAGCAGAGGGAACCAGAAGTGCAAAGACCCTGAAGCAAGAGTACACTGGAAGTCTTAGGAAAACCAAAGGTTTGAAGAAAGGTGATTGGAAAGCAGAAAGGTGAGAAGAAAGCAAGAAATGAAGTCAGAGAAGGCCAGCCAAGAAGTACATCACATTGGACTTTGCAGGCCATGGTGAGACGTCAGCTTTTAGGGTGAGTGAAGGCAAAGCCCTTGGAGAGTTTAGACTAGAGAAGCTCTGATGCAAGAGGAATGAGCTGGTAAGTGCTTGAGGTCTGGATGCACCTTAGCTAAGAAAACTGGAAAGACTGATGGATGAGATGTATGAGAAATAGTTGTCAAGACAGGACTCCTGAATTTGTTTGTAAAGCAATGCAAGCAGGTTGCCAAGAGATAAGTGAAGGACATGATCTCCCAAGGCCTTAAACCTGCTAGAGTCTTGGCCAACAACATTGCCTAACCTTCAGAGGAAACAGGGTCTGCATTTTGTAATCCTTTTTTCTTTTGGCTTAGTCTTCTTATATTAAGATAGGGAAGACCACTTATCACCCTGTTTATACTGTATTATTACCTTGTTCTCCAAACAAATTGGCTTCAGGGAAAATTTGATTTTGCTTTTATTTCTTTTCTCCGCCCCCCCCCCCCTTTCTTAGTTTGGTTGCATTCTTGACAGATTTGTGCAACTCAGAATCTGTGAAATAAACATCTTAGAAATGCAAATGTCCTGTTTATAGGTCAAGGTGAATCAGAGATTTGGGTCTTTTACTACCAGAGAAATATTTGTCAGGGGAAATTTGCCATCTAAAAGGTTCAATAAGAAGACTAAGCCAAAAGGAGGGGCAAAACACTTTTTGTTCTCAAGTTGCAATTTTCCATGGAGAATGTCTCTTTGCCACATAGACAAACTTTTTGAGGCATGGCCAGACCAGAAAAACTTATTTCTAAACTTTTCATTTAGATTCTGTGACTCCTAAATTTTAAGTTGAAAACAGATTTCCTATGGGGGGAGATAATAAATCCTCCAACATCTCAAAGCTGGAAACTTTTCTCAAATTGTTGTAATATTGTCCAGAGTCATGTGTGCTAAGATGAAGTTGGATATCAATTGCTGAACTGAGAGTACAGACCATCTAAAAATCATAGAAATTTTCAATTCATTTATTTCCAAATATGGGTGGGGTAATTGGCAATCTGTGATGTGTGGCTTCTGAATTCTACACAAAATTGATCTGAATAAAGATACCCTCCCTTAATCTCAAAATTTTCTCACTTGAGACATGCAATATCTCCAGGAGCTTTCCCATAATTTAATTCTACCCTCTGTATCTTCTTTCTTGCCCACTAACCCCCGTGTGTCCTCAATTTTAATTGCCTGGATTCAAATTATAATCCCACCTTTCATTAGCTGTATGACTTTGGGTAAGTCATTTAATCACAGTGAGCTGTGATTCTCATCTAAAATGGAAAATTCAGAGGAAACAGGGTCTATATAAAGCTACCCCTGTTGCCCATGAATATTTTCATGCAATGTGAGTTCTGGACAGATACATATTGAAATAGAAAGAACAAAAGGCATGAAGCATTTCCTTGTTCTCTACACTTTGGGAAGTAAGGAGGTATATAGAGGGAACTTCTATAGTATATGTAGAATGTATGCAGTGAATCAGGGGATTAAAGCAAATTCTCACCATATTTTACCCCAAGGACTTACTTACAAGATTTTTGTTTAATAACTGAATGTCAAATAGGTATGATTCCATCTGTACATTCCAAATAGTTATTCTTGGTTGCTTAAAACAATACTCAAATTTAGTCTCCACTAATCAGAATCAAGATTGATTCCTAATTTTATGGATCAAATTGATGTTATGATAACCAACTGGGAGTACTGAAGCACATTATTTTCTAGTTCTTCCTAGCCTTGGACAACTGTGTCTTAAGGATTTTATTAAACATCAATAATATGTGGACCTTAATAGCTTTATGCTAAGTGTATGTGATTAGGGTCTTCCAAAGATATTTCTTTTGCATGAGTCTTTGAGTTTTTTTTGTTAAAATTATTTGTTCAGGATTCCTATGTAATTGTTCCCCAGAATGTTTAATTAAGACGTTTCTATTGTTGACATGGGCCTTGCCTCTATTATCAATCAAATTATGAATAAAATGCCTCCTCAAAATTCTTAACTTAAAGTTAATGGTGTCGATTTGTAAATACATATACATATTTGGAAATAAAAATATATTTGTAAATACATATACATGTTTGGAAAGTAAAGATACATTTGAGTGTGTGTATCACACACACACACACACACACATATTTGGAAAGTAAAGATATATTTATATATTTATAAATAAATATTTATATATTTATACTTTATAAATATAAAGAATTTTTGTAAATACATACACATATTTGGAAAGTAAAGATTTTTAAGAAAATGCATTAAACATTGAACATTCCCTTTTATGACAACTTTTTAAAAACAACATTACTGTATTATTTTCCTTTTTCTGTTGTAAAAATGAGCACAAACTTTGCAGCTTAAACCAACAAAATGTATTCTCTTATAGTTTTGGAGGTCAGGAGTTTGAAATGAGTCTATAGTCTAAAATCAAGACATTGTCAGAAGAGTATTTCCTGTGTAGGCTTCAGAGAGACTGTTTCCTTTCCTTTCTCACGTTCTAGAGACCAGCTGCATTCCTTGTCTGTGATTCTTTTCTCCAATTTCAAAGCCAGCAGAAACACAGTAACATTTCTAAACCTCTTTCTCTCTCTCTCTTTATTTTCTCGCATCATATCTGGAAAATTTAAGTTCATATGCCTATCTCAAGATCATTAAAATCTACAGATTTCTTCTTTTCCATATAAAGCAGCATAGTGACAAATTCTGAGGGGTTAGGTCATGAATATCTTTGGGGAGAGTGCTATCTTGGCCACCACAATTGCTTTGCACATCTGTGCATTATATGGAAGACTGGATACACACATTAATATCTATTCCTGGGTTGATGGAACAATATAAAGCAACAAGTACATTTAAATAAAAGCAATAAACCTTAAATGACTGATAGAATGGGAAAACAGACAATAGCAATTGAGAAACATAAAGAGTTTTGGGTAGATGGGAAGCAGATGGAAGAGTGAAAGTGATTTAACAGAAAGAAACTAGTTGGAATCTAAGTGCCTGGAGTGGAATGATGCCAACCAAAATGGAACTTAATCATCGTCAGTATACTGGAAAGGTCCTGGATGCGGTAGCATTTGGAAATTCCTAAAGCATATGTTAGGAGTGAGCTAAAAACAAAAGGATTCCCGAAAGATTATAAAAGGAGCCTCCTTCACTTCAGTCAGGTACACACACTTCTTTTTATATGCCAGTGAGGATTTCTTGGAGAATAACACTTGAAATGTCTTTAAAGACACAGAGGAGCCAGGCATTGGAGAGTAGGATGATGTAGTTTACTGTCAATCAGGGGTTAACTAACACTCTGCAAATAGACCAGAGTGACCTCCATTCCCCTTCTTCTGTCCATCTCAGAGAACAATGGCTCTGAAGTATGTACTCCTAGGCAAAATGATAGAATTCTCCTCTGTAGATATTCCCCTAAAAGATATTCTAACTCTGACATTCAGAATTATGCAGTGAAATATTCACCTGATTACCCAACTCTCAGATCTATCATCAATAAACACAGGGCTTTTAATCAGCGTTTTAGTGACTTACAATACCTATGATTATATACGAGGTCACCCCAGATCTTTGAGTAAAGCTTTTAATAAACAATTAAAAAGAAAGAAATTGGAGAAAACAGTCGTTGGAGAGAATAGAATGTAACTTCAAAAATAAGATAAGCAAAATAAGCCAGATGCTATATAAAAAGACAATGGGGGGATAACAATACCATGGATATTAAAAATTGAATAGCAGAAATTTAAATGTTGACAGAGGAATTGGAAGATAAACTTGGGGGAAAATATTATTCAGAATGGAACAATAGGCAGTGTGTTTGTTTCCTAGGGTTGCCATAACAAATTCCACAAACTTGGTGGCTTACAGCATCAGAATTTTTTTTTCCTCTCACAGTTCTGGAAGCCAAAAGTCGAAGTCGAGGGGCGGATCCTTTCTGGCCTCTTCTCTCTTCTCATGGCTCTAGGAATCCAATTGCTTGTGACTATATTGTTCAAGTCTCCACCTCTGCCTCACATGGCCTTCTCTTTGTGTCCCTCCTATGTGTTTCTCTTAGAAGGCTGTTTCTCAGTGAATTTAGGCCCCACCTAAATAAGTCAAGATAATTTCATCTGGAAACCCTAAATTTAATTACTTGTGTGAAGAGACTTTTCCAGTTATGGCCATATAGATCTTCAGAAGTATGGCACAGGCATATCTGTTTTGGGGTATATGTGTGAAATTCAACCTACCACAGGAAGAATCAGAACGCAGGAGGAAAAAATATATATCTATACACACACACACACACACACACACACACACGTAGTACATCAATTCAAGAAGTTTACCATCTGACTAAAATAAATTCCAGAAAATAGAAAATAGATGAAAATAAATTGTCAAATCTTATATGAAAATTCTCAGAATTGATAAGTATGAGTTTTCAAAATGAAAAGTGCTACTTTCAGTTTTAACTCCAATATGTAAGCAATTTGGAAGTCATTGTTCCCATTTTTACATTAAGGGAAAAAAAAACTGAGTAAGTTGGAAACCAAACCCTTTCATAGACACACCAGAGACCTGACTTTGCAGAGTGAATTGCCACCCCAAAATCTGGAGAAAGAAGCAAACCAGAAAGTCACAGGTGAGATCTTCTCACCTAGAGCAGAAGTTCCCGGAGGCATCCAGGGGGAGGGGCACAACTGTAAGATAATTTTGATGAATTGCTGGAGGCTGCATGTGGATACCTAAGAGTCAGAAACTCCTGGGACCCTCATTCTTAGGAGAAGCCCCCATACTTTCATGGTCCTTACTTCTAAGATCCTCACCAGTTTGATAATAGTGACAACATGTTGGTCTGATAAAGGTGTCCTGCTGACTTAACAGAGGAATGGGAAGAATTATCCACCACAACCAAGTGGAATTTATTCCAAGTGTGCAAGAATGGCTCATCATTAGGAAATCAAGCAATAAAATCTACCACACCAACGGATTGAAGAAGAAAAGTTATATAGTCATTTCAGTTGATGCACAACATTTGACAAAAATCCTAGAAACATTCATAATAAAATAAATCAGTGAACTCAGAAGAGAGAAGAACTTCCT
Organism: Marmota marmota marmota; assembly: GCF_001458135.2. NCBI lineage: Eukaryota > Metazoa > Chordata > Mammalia > Rodentia > Sciuridae > Marmota > Marmota marmota. Next base: position 10,738,943 of record NW_025999999.1, on the reverse strand, counting down.
CTTGTTGAATAAGAATATCTACAAAAAATTCATATCTGATATCATGTTTACTGGTAATACTATGGACACTATCTCTGTACAATTAGAAACAACACAAGTTCTTTCTCATTTAGAAATTGGTTATTTCTCATTTCTATTTAGAATTACAGTGGAAGTCCTACATAGTAAAGTAAGATAAGAAAATAAAGTAAGATATACAAATACTGAGAACAGGAGATAAAATTGTCTCTCTTGTTAGATGTTAAAAAAATTTAAAAATCCAAAGTATTGTCAAAAAATAAGTGTTAATAATTAAGTATAACAAGATCACATGATATAAGGCTAAGGCCCAGAAGTCAATCATTTTCCTTAATACTAATCAGGTAAAATTGGAATTTTAAATTTTATAAAGCATAGCGTTTATAATAGCACTGTTCCGATATATTTAGTAGAGTAAAGGAGAGAGAGTACCCTGATTGATGCAGCTTGAATAGTTGATAGCAGAATTGATAATCTAATCCATCTTTATCTGATACATAAGCAAGCATTTCCAAAAACATGCACTGCAAAGCCCATCACATGTCAGTAGATATTTTATAAAGAAAGGATTCCATGGCCAAATTAATTTAGAAAATGATGGGTGAAACAAAGGTAAGCTTTTACTATGCCTGCCTGCTCAGTAAATTTCTAAAGGAAAAATCAGCACAGTGCTTTCCAGATATATGTGATAAAGTTTGGAGCCAGATTTTCACAAAGCATCTTGAGGATATATACCAGCACATTGGGAAACAGGGTCCTAACATTCTAAGTGGTGACTGCTAGCAGAAATATGTTTTGAAACACAATTTCTAGAATAACTGAAAATTTCAATAAGCATTCAAGAAATACCAGAATTTCTAAGTATTATTTAGAAGGCAGAGTATGCAAAAGGTTGATGAGGAGAAAGATGGAAAGGAGACCTTTAAGAAGTTGTGTAAAATCAAACTTTTTACCTGACTCTTCTACCCACGTCATTCAGGCTTTTTAACTCTTTTTGAAGGTGCTAGTTATGAACAATGAGCTGCAGCTGAAAAAAAAATGATATAATTTCAGCGCTCTACTCGACTTTTCACTATAGAATATTCATTTCCATTCATATCTTAGTAATCTTTATAAAGAAGTCATTATTTAACTGTCAAAAAAGTTGCAACTAAATTATGATCAGACATGTTTATATAATAAAGAAGCAGAGATGAAGCAAAAAAAACACGATTAGATTCAGGCATAATTTAGCTTCTAGGTTCACTTCAGTTTTAAATACAAAATAACTCACATTGTATTTTACTTCTAGGTGTTCAGGTTGATACCATTGAGAATTCTGGACCCATTTTGAATTCAAGTTGCATTTTATTTTTTGCCTTTAAATATGTATAAAGTAAATAACATCTATCATGTACCAACCCCATTGTACAATAGGTTTTTATCCATATCATTATTTTTATCAGTACAGAAATTCCAGAAAGACATTATAAAGCAATTTTGGCCACTCAAGAGTGGCCTTTATTTGTTTACCATCTTGTTCTATTCTCTGTGAGTAGAAGATTATACAGTAACTCTATATTAATGTGCTCAAAATTTCATCACTGTTATTTTGAATGTGTTCTATGAGGGTAACATATCTATACACTGCCCATCCCAAATCCTAACCTTAATATCTCAGTCCTAGACTACACATAAAATGTCTTCCCCAGTATCTGGCTTGATCTTATAGCTCTTGGGGGGAAAAAAAATCCTCTGCCCTCTATTTCATTAACCAATAACCCATTCCCATTAAAAAAACTTATTATGTTGAATCCAAGGGTTCTCAATCATATATCTGCACTGAAATCACCAGTAGGATTATTTTTAATTAGCAAGAGGTTCTGATGCCCTGTATCTAAGATATGGCCCAGACTGTTATACTTCTAAGATATTCCATTAGTGCTTCTGGAGTTCACCTCCCAGTAGAGACAGCCAATTAAATGGATCTCACTATTCTCAGAACGTAGGTTACACTGAGAAATTTTAGTAGAATTCTATCTAGTACATGGCACAGAAAAGTCAGACCGACAAGCCGACTAATAGGAATAATATTACTGTTTGTGGCAAAGGGAGTAGAAAACAAGAAGGAGCCGGTGAAACTCTGGAAGCCGTCTTTTTGAGTTTCAAATAGTGACATGTTGTTAAACATTCGATATATCTGAAATTGAGGAGGTTTTCCAACGTGAACCAAGGCAGCTTCTGGGAACATTTTTTCCCAAGCCATCTCACACTGGTACTTGAAATCTGCAGTGAAATTGGATGGAAGGCTTTGTTTCAATCTGTTCCAATATTCCCTGACATGCACATGAATCCCCATGCAGGATAAATTAGCTGAAGGGAATAGAAGCTGAATGAGCAGGACTGGCAGGCAGTCTTTTTGAATCACATAACAGATCCATATTTACACTTCCTACTTGTAGCTTCTTTCATAGCAATGGACTGGTATGAAAGGAGAAAAGTCTATCAATAAATTATAGCTGGGAATGGATGATAAGAGAAGGGAGCGATGGATAATGCAGAAGCCTAACCAGGCTTCATTACCAAGTCAGTGAGTATCCTTTCATCTACTGAATTTCTCTAATAATTTGTGTTGATGAGGATTTGCTAGCAAATTAGGATCAATGAGCACCAATTTCCTTTCTTACTGTGCTGATGAGTTAGGAGAGGGATGGATGCAAGGCAATTTCAACTTTGTGCTTTCTTGATTGATCTTCTGAGATCAAATATGTTTTTCTTACCCAGTTTCAGAACATGGAGTCTTCCTTTCTCTCATGCTTATATATAGTACTTTGCTCCTCAACATGCGGTCTGGGGCCAGCAATATAATAACATGAGGGCAGTTGGTATAGCTATAGCAGCATCAGACCCCATTCCAGACCTGTGGAATTAGAACCTGCAAGATCCCCGGATGGTTAGTATGCTCCTCCCTGAAACTTGGGAACCACTTAGCATAAATAGAAGGGGAATGTTGGATCCCTACACTTAGTTGAATTACCTTGGGACAAGGGTTTATTTCTTACTCTGAAGGCATGACACTTTGATAATAAGTTATTCCAGGAATTATTTGCATCTGGCTTATGCATTTTCTGAATTTTTCAGCTTCAGATGCATGTCTCTCTCTCCCCCTACCTTGACCTATATGCTGTTTCTCAAATGTTCCTTCATTGAGTCCTCTGCCAAATGTGACAAATTCCTCTTTATGTGTGTGTACGTGTGTGTGTGTGTGTGTCCCTCCAGCATCCCTAAAACGGTTTTATCTAACATAACACTTGCCTCATTGCACTGAAGTTATTTTTTATCAGCCTCTCTTACCAGACCATAAATTCCTCAGTGATGTGGTTTATATGTCTATCATCTTCATGTAGGGCACTAACAGTGACACAGTATGTTGGACACTGGGATACAAACAGTGATCTTAGTAAATACTGCTTTAAGTGAGCCAATAACTTACTCGGCAGAAGAGGGCCAGAGAGAGAGAGACGGGTGAACAGTGAACAGATATCACAATCAGCTAGGGTGCTGCCAAAAGAAAGAGCTAGAATGGGTAGCCTTTGTGAAAACCTGGTATTGAGACAAAGGAAACATGTTTTATAGGCTACTCTACTCACACCTTGTTTATTATGATCAATTCTGTGTTCTAAATCTCTAAGAGTTAGTTGTGCATTTTGATCACATCCAGAGGTTTTAAAATCATTTGTTTGTCAGCTCTACCCCAGACCACTGAATCAAAAACTCTTGGAAACTGGGATCAAGGCCATATTGTTTTTAAACCGCCCCCCACAAGGAAAGGTTCACAATCAAATCTTCTATGAGGCTTATATAAAATTGGCATATAGGCAGAAGAGAAAGTGAGATACTGAAAGCTTTGGGAATAAAAAAAATAGTATTATAAGCTGGATTATTGTAACCATGTTCATCCTGGTAAAGAACTGACTCAAAGATGGCATAGAGTTGTCTTTCAATTTTTGTTGGGCTGTCATGTGGAAAAGAATATTTTTAATGTCTCCAGAAGGTACAACAAATATCAATAAAGATAAATTTAAAGGAGTTCAATTTAATTCAATATATAGCAGGTATAATGATTTTTCAAGACATATACTTAGACATGTCAAAAAAAAGTAATTACTTTTATCTCCTTGTCTTTATAAAACTCATCTTAACTTCTCTCTTGAATTCCCATTATACCTGAGGTCAGAACATATGCATTTATTGCCAGAATCATAGTCATCACTGGGCAAACTTGGGTGCTTCCATAGCTGGGCAAACTTGGGTTATGTCAAGTGGAAATTTCAATGAATTAAGGATTTTTCCTATCTCCATTCTTTTTTAGGTTCGGATTTTGCATGGCTATTGTAGAGTCCTGGTTTTTAAGATCATGATCAAGGACATCCAAGGTTATTTTAGACATCTATTTCATCCTCTGTCCAAGACAGACATCAGCTGAGATTTAATGTGTCTTTGGTGGGCTTTGGTCATTAAAAGGGTGTGCCTATCAGACTTTCTTCCTCTCCACAGGGTGCTCAGCCCATGACCCAGGAAGCTTTTCAACTGTCATACACCCCTTCAGGATCCTCTGGCTCTCTCTTGGCCTTTCCTGGAGGCACTGAGCAATCTAGCTGTCTACTAAACTATTCCAACACTGTGGGAGCTTCAGGGTTGCCCTTTCTGCTTTTGACACCACACTTAGTGAATTCTGCTTCTTACTTATAGGTGGAAATTCATAATTTTCCATCCCCCAATGCATTGGAGGTTTATATTCCCCCAAATATAGCCATGTATAAAAATCTTTAGGCAAGATCTCAAAAGTATTATCCAGTTATAAAAAGGAGGGGATCTGAATAGCTATACAAAAATAAAATGTACTAGATCAAACTATCTTGCATTTCCTATTACAGGAAATTTACTAAGTGCCTAGGGTCCAATTTTAAGGTCGTGATCAAGGACATCCAAGGTTATTTTAGAGGGTTGGATTCAATCTCTGGTTCCTAAATGTAGTCACATAGTAGAATTCACAGGGAACTTTTTAAGCCTCAAATTCCAAGGTGTTCTCCATTTTTTTCTTATTCACAAATTTGAGCGAGGAAAGGTATTTTTCTGCAGTTTTACTCACTATAATTACAAGAATATTATTGTACAAAGTTTTCATCCAGAGAATATTCTCTGCACCATAAATAGTCTGTGGCAGACTTGTTAACTCTGTTCTAAGGGAAAACAAAGAGGCCAGAGGAGAGCATGGCAGAGTCCTCCCGAGCTGCACACTTGACCAGCCGATGTCACCCTCTTGGGATTCCATGGCTTCAGATGCCTGTTTGCCCATATAGAGGGAGGTTTGTGGGTGAAGATTAGGGTTACAAACCACAAAGAAAGAACCAGTGAACAGTCAGTGGTGCTTTGCTGAAGTACTCTGGCTGACCTCTGCTTCCAGGGTGCAGACGTTTAGAAAATAACCCTGCTTTGCTTCAGACAAAAGACAACTCTCCTCAAGAGGGAAAAGGAAGAGGATGCAGCAAGATCAAAGTCACCTTGCTTTGCTCAGGGAGACTTTACGTGTTCGTGTGTGAGGTTACATCTGAGATATCTGCATGTGGCTGATTCACTTAAACAAATTCAAGTAGCGTGTCCGGCATGCATGGGTGCCCTGCCTCCCTCCAAACACGGGAGCACTGTTGCACTCCACTGCTTTGGCTATTACACAGGTTACTGAAAAAGATGTAAAGAGATGCATTTTTATGTTTTGGGTACAGCAGTATCCAGACAATTCATACACAAGCAGGTTTCTTTTTTAAAAAAGAGGAAAGAAAGGAGAAAGGAAGAGGAAGGGAGGAAGGAGGGAAAGTAGGAGGGAAGGAAGAAAAAACAGACATTATTAAATACTTCGCTTAAGCTAGAATGGTTGCACTATTTCTTGCTGATGTTTTCACCACCAAACAAATATGTCTTTAAATACATCATTTCTTTATCTGTCTTTCTCCACCCTTCCCCTGCCCCTTTTAAGGGTAGGAGAGTCTAGAGACTATTTTCATTCCTGGAGAAGGAAATGGTTGTAGAGAAAAGATTAAAATGTAGAAGGGGAAGATCCTGGTGAGGATGTATGAAAAGAGGCTCCAGCCAAATGTGATTCCCTGTTATTTCCAAGAGATGCCCTGGCAGGACAGAGGGCAGAGCATGTCAGACCTGAGCAGATTAAAATATTGAGAAAAGGCGTCTCACCTTCCCACAGGCTGCTTTGAATTTCTGAATTGCACAAGTCTGGAGTTCTCCATGAGAGAGCCTCTTCCCTGTGACTGTTCCATCTCCCTGGGGGCATTGGTGTTCCTGCCCTAACACTTGAACATGGAGCACTCTGAGCCCCACTTAGCTCAGATCAGAGCCATAGTGTGGTCCATACTTGGAAGGGATGTAGATCTTTACAAGAAGGGGCTGAAAGTGATACATAGTCTGTTCAGAAAAGGAAAATTACCTTTCTTTTTTAAAACTGCTAATAACTCTATAGAGGTAAGAAAGATAGAAGATCTGCCATTATTTCAGTGGAGTTACTACCTTTAAGGTAGGGGGGAAAAAGCCCTAAACAAAAGAGAAGCGTAGATAGGAAGAGGCAGATAATAGAAAATCAATGTGAATCATCTTCTGGTTGTAAGCACCTAACTCCACTTTAGCTGCTGCAGGTCCAGAGCAAGAATTAAGTCACTGCCCTTGACAAAGGAGAAACTCTTTAAAACAAGAAAAGAAGGAAAGGAAGGAAGGAAGGAGAGGTAAATAAAAGTTATAAAATATCTAAAATAAAATTAAATGAGTCTGTTCTAATTTTTTGAACCATCAAGAAACAAACTAAATGTAAATTTCTAAATAGTTTTATGTTTCTTCATTTTCTTTGCCCATTTCATGTTCAATCCATGCCCTACTGCTCAATCCTGGCAGCCATCTTCTCACAGCCCCCGCAAAAAGGAAATGCCTTGACAGAGAACCAAGCATTGGGTCAGGTCCCACCAGTCAGTGAGTAGGGTGGTGTGCTGACATTCAAATTCAAGTATCAGTCTTAATTTCCTGAAAAATGGGTAATGGTACAATGGTATAAATTCATTGTAAGAATTAAGTCCGATTATGTAAGGATATTGTGTAAAATAGAACATCATATGTGATAAGTCTTCCAAGCTTATCATTATATTATTATTATTAACTGGCTATTCAAGAAACTTATTTTGTCCAACAGGTATCAGCTCTCCTTTGTTTGGAAAGAATTCAGAAACAATGGTGAGGTTCATATCGCAATGATAAATAATATTCATAATGAAATAAAGTACCAGAAAGGGTAAGTGATTTCAAGCTGCAGGAACAAAGCTCCAAATTTAGAAGAAGGAAAGGTCGATTTCCTAGGAGTCTGCTGGGGGCGCAGCCCAACGTCCTTCTCTTTCGCATTCTCTTTCAATGACAAGAGGTTCATTATGGCAGAGGAAGGAAGAGAGCAGAGCTGAATACCTGCTGTCCTTAAAGCTTCTGCCTAAATTGCTGTGCACCTCCATTCGTATTTTATTTGCTGGAATGCGTCCCCTCTGTGGGGAATGGAATGCTCTGTGAACCCAGATGGAGAGAAAACTTGACTATAGGTGAGAGCCCTAAAGCAATACTCAGAAGGACTACACATTAAAGGTCCACACAACAACAACTGTGACATGATTTTATACATTAACACCCCTTCATGACCATTCTTAGTGGAGGTGGCTTCGGACACAGTTTATAGATGAAGAACAATTGGAAGACTAGCTCATGTGCATGTCGTTGGTAAATAACAGAATCAAGGTCTGAATTCAGATCTTGCAGATACACTGCTTCCCTTACCCACCTGTGGACTTGAACCAGTTTGGTTTTGATACTTGTTGAAATGAGAACACATTTTGAACATGCTGTTATAGCTTTAGAAGCAAAAAAAATAAAAATAATTATGCATCAATAACAGAGAAGAATTGCCTCTGAATTGTGATTCTGCATCAACTTCATCATCATCATAATCATAATTATCTTATATAGAAAGTGCCAGGTTCTGGACAAGACAGAGCTGTTATGCACTGTTTGGAAACGGTGGCCATTCAACTAACAGAAACTGCTAGTATAATCTAGAAAATGCACTAACATTTCCTATCTTAGCTCACTTAGTCTTTCCAGAAACTCTTGGAGAGAGAGATTTTCATCTCCACTTTCAGATGAAAAATTGAGGCTAAGAAAAATTATGTGCTTTGTCCAGCCTATCACTGCCAGGATGAAGACAGAGGTGTGCTCAGGACTGTCCCAGCCATCTCTGGATCCTAAAGCCGGTGTGTTTACCCACCACAAGTTACTATTTCCTCACAGACTGAATACTATGAGCCTGTGGTTATGAGATGTTATCTTAGATGCTCAACCATAGTTTCTCTGTGTACATTTCTCTGTATCCATGACACAGTACTCTATTTCCTTGGCTCTTGGCCCTGCCAAAATAGGCTTTCTAAAAATTCTCCAGTTTTAGACACCCACATCTCACTGAGCATTTAAAAGTCATGTCACCACCTTTTTTTCTCTGAGTACTTACATAGGTGACTTCGGTAGGAAGTTGACTGACATTGGTGCCTGGCATATGATAGTGTTCAATGGCTCCTTCAACAAGTGACAGTATGGGAAGGTATATGGAGACTAAAGAAGTTCACTTATTCCAAAAATCTGTGTTGACTACCTGCTATGAACCTTAGCATTGATGATATATAAACAAGAAATTTTCTTCTTAGTCCATGCATAGTCATGAGTAAAGGGAAGAGAGTGAGAATGCAATTCTATATTTATGATATTATGCCATACATTTAATCTTCAAAAGTGTCTGGAAATGACTAAAACACAATTAATTTTAGGAAAGAATGTCCCATTTGAATTTCCTGGACTATCTGAAATTTTCTGTCCTCATAAAGGTGGAAATGATGGACAAAGCATTTTCTAGTTATACCTCCCAACAGCTGTGAAGGCTTTCTTTTCTTCCACAAGCACCTACACTTTGAGAAGCAAAGTCAGGTGTAGAATTAGGGATTGAGCCCACTTTCAGCATAAGCAGAATTTCAGCATATTAAGAACAACCTTACTTTGATAATTGCATCTAATAAAGAAGAGACGTATTTTATTTTGGTATGGTTGAGGAATGGCAATTAGTTCCAGAGCTTTTGACTTGGTTCTGTGGCCTTTCTCAAGAATGTCATTGCTTTTAAACAACTGAGTCCAAATAAGTTAGAACGACAGTGGTGATGAGCTGTTTTATGGTACTGAGGAAAAGCATGCTGGCAGGTTGGAGCATTGATAATGAATGGACATTTGAGGGTGTGCATGGGGGGATGTTCTATCTTAGAGTGACATCAAGATTTTTTTCTATATCTATTTGTGATTCATATGTGAATTTGATCAAGATTGATTATATTATCCCTTATGTCCTTACCTCTATTAATCTACTTCTCTTTAGAGTAGCCTGAAAACTGCTTATAGACAGCACTTAGCAAAGAGCCGCTTCTTAGAGATAGCTCAATATATTTAAACATTTGAAACTAGCTGCCTGTAGAGTGAATTGAAACACAGCCTGAAGTTTGAAGTGGATGAGAAGTACAGAGGAGTGGTTAAGAAGATGGGTTCCAGTAAGATGCTTTCTTGGCCCTTAGTCAGGGCTTTGCTGCTAACTAACTCAGGACCGGTTTCTCTATCTTTGTAATAGGAATGCAAGTAGGATAAACCTTATAGGGCTGTAAAAAGACAAAAATAACAGTTCATGTAAAATGTTTGTAGTAATCATCATCCTGCAAAGTGTGAATACCCTGTAGATATTATTTATTACTATAGTTCAGGACTTCGGAAGTATATTTTTCTTGGTGGTTAGGTGACATCCTGTATTACCTGATGTTTAATGGGTGCTTGTGGGAAGGAAGAGCACTTTATACATAGGCTGTTAAAAAATCGAAATATCACCAGGGTCCATTATTAAGAGTTGGTATTAGAGGGCAGACAGGTCTTGAGACCAAACATAATGCCTCTCTTTGTGTGTTATTTGTCTCTAATAAAAATATAAAGCCCTCTTTAATTCTCCTGTGAACAAGGGAGTAAGTTTGGCTAAGTCAAGTCCAAAACTTTGTAGGTAGAAGAAATGGGGCCTGATGTCTGTGAATATTTGTCTTTGGTAATTGCAGAAAGCTCAGACTCTTTAAGTCTCATACACAGAGTAATGGTGCTTCCATCTTACATTTCCCTTTACATTGGGGTGCTTGCAAAACAGGACTCTTATCAGGTTCATTGGCAGCCTCATCCCCCACCCCCTCATCAAAAATTGGGTCATTCTTAGGTGATGGAAGGCATTCACCCTCCTGGAGGACAGTGTTTAGAGATATACTGAGAATGTCCTCATGCTCTCTGAGGAGCTGTGAACATGATGCCCTGTATGGGATTCATCCCATCCACATTGCAAGATTAGATATTTGGTAGACAGAGAACAATATATTTAAAATTATGGAAGTGAGAAAAGTACACTGGCTTTAGGTAAGTATATGTTCATGGGATTCATGAACAAGAAAATGAAAGCCAAGAAATCTCACTTGCATTTTGACTTATGGCTCCCATTGGTTTCAAACTATAATACAAGGGACATGTGCTAGCTGTGTCTCCAGCTGGAGAGTATGGTAACTATTAACCATTTAATAGTCCCATCCTCAACTTCTGATCTGATTCCATGAGTGTGTTAGACAGCTTTACATCACTGTGACTAAAATACCTGAGAAAAACAACTTAGAGGAGAAAAAAGTTAATTTTGGGCTTGCAATTTCAAAGGTTCAATCCACAATTGGCTAACTGCATAGCTCTGGGCCTGAGGTTAGGGAAAACATCATGGCAGAATGGTATGGCAGAGGAAAGCTGCTCCGCTTTTGTCAGTCATGAAGCAGAGAGCGCAAGCGCAAGGAATAGGGAAAAGATATAATCCCCAAGGTCACATCCAGCAGTGACCCAATTCCTCCAGCCATCCCCAATTTGCCTAAATGACCACCCAGCAGCTCATTCAAAGTTTTAACTCATCAAATGGATCAATCCACTGATGAGGTTACAGCTGTCATCATTGCGTAAAAGCACCGCCTCTGCACCTTCCTGTTATTGAGGATCATGCTTTTAAAAATAAGCTTTTGGGAGAACATTTCTACATCCAAACCATAGCCTGTGCTTGAGACTTGACTTCATTACTTGTTAAATTTTATTAGTGTGGACAATTCGTTCCTTCTGTAAGCCTCAGTGATTGAGTCTACTGATCTAAAACAGGGGCATTGATTGTACCTATTTACTGGATTCTTGTAAGGATTAAATGTGGCGATGCATGCAAACTGCTAAGCATACTATGTGGTTATGCATAAATGTTCAATAAACTTTGGCTATTAATTTCAGGTGGTAAATAGCAAATTAAACCACATTTGCAACACTGCATTGGCAATTGGAAATAAAACACACAGACATAAAGTCCTATAAGATGTTTTGTTTGTGGTTAGAGTGCTGGAAAATACAGCTCTTGAAAAAATTGAAAATCTGCTAATTTCTCTCAAAATGAGAGTCTCAGAATTGTTTTTTAAACTGGGAATTAAAATTAATTTTCTTCCACTAAATTCCCGAGTAATATATTTTAGTAACTATTAAATTATGAAAATTCTTTAGTTGCTGTTAATTGAACACTGTTTCCCAAATTTGGATTATTACCTAAATTGTATCAGGCTTTTCTATACAGATTATAGAAATCTACCTTAAGAAAGTATGATAAATCCCAGATACAAATCTCATATATCCCAGAAGATGAAAATGAAGATAAAGCCTATAAATATGTGTTTTAATATCTCTGAGCAATTATGATAGTATCCAGTTTTTAAAAGCACTCAAGGAGAAGTGGGCCTTGAGAATTGAATGTGGTTGGAATTTGCAAGGATTTACAATCAGGAAGATCAATATATTAATGGAACTGGAGGCAAATTCAGGAAATGATTCAAGTTAAATGGGTCATGTATTCAATTTTGTGTTTGCAGCTTGATTTTTCTATATACATTTTAATTGACGTAAATGATACAGTGCACATCATGAGTGTAATGTTATACTTCTGTGCCATTACCAGTCCCCATTTTCTCCCTTGCACCCTTTTTCAGGCAATATTCAGACATCCATAAAATATTGTGTCTTCTGTCACTTGAAATAATTTTACCTATTCTTGATCTTCATAGATATGGAATCATGCAGTATTTTTTATCTAGCTTCTTTCATGCATATGATGCATGCAAGATACAGCCATGTCATTTCTCATAGAAGTAGACTATCCTATTTAAATCCCTTTTATCTTTTTAAATTTTTATTGACATATTTGTACCTATCTATGAGGTACAATGTGATGTTTTGATTCATATATATTGGATAGTAACCAAATCAGGGTTATTAATGTACATATTGTTTTAAATTTTTATTCTTTGTGGTGTATACACTCTAATTCCTCTCTGGTAACTATTTTGAGATGTATAATTCATTATTATTAATTATGTTCATCCTTCTATGCCATAAAACACCAGAACTTGTACCTCAAATCAAATAACATTATACCTATTGATTAATCTCTTCTAATCTTTCCTCCTTCCTATTCTTTCCAGTATTTAGTAATGAATATTCTGTTCTCAAATTCTCAATGATTATCTTTCTGTGCCTCACTTATTTGACTTAACATTCTCCAGGACCATTCATGTTGCAAATTAAAGGACTTCATGCTGTTAATTAGCTGAATATTATTCTGTTGCATATATATATATATATATATA
>NW_025999999.1:10655772-10725919 GCF_001458135.2 Marmota marmota marmota | reverse complement strand
CACAATTTCTTTATCCATTCATCTATTGATGGACATTTAAATTGATTCCATATTTGAGTTATTGTGAATAGTACTGCAATAATCATGAGAGTTTTTTCTTTGGATACATACCAGGTAGTGGGATTGCTGGATTATATGATAGTTCTGATTTGAATTTTCTGAGAAACCTTCATATTTTTCTCCATAATGGGTGTACTACTTTACTTTTCCACCAACAGTGCATAAACATTTCTCTTTCTCCACATATTTGCTGATATTTGTTATTTTTGATCTTTTTAATAATATAAATCATTGCTGGGTGAGGTAGTATCATGTTCCATTGTAAAAATAAATTAAATTTTATTTATCATTTTCTGATATATATTTAGACTTGTTTTTCGAATTGGTTCTATTCTAAAATATTTTTTCCAAATGTCCTTCAATGGAAACACTTTCATTTGATCTGAGTATTTACCTATGAATGAATATGCTGGGTCATAAGGTAGTATGTACTTTTACTTTAATTAAAATTGCTTAACTGTTTACCCTAAATATAATAGTCTACCTTTAATAGTTATAACAGTCTACTTTTCCAAAGTAATTCCTGTGAGTTCTAGTCCCTGACATTCTCATATGCATTTAATATTTTTCAGTATTACATTTTAATTCTTTTGAAAGGCATGTATTGTCTCTTTCTAGTTTTAAATTTCATGTTTCTCATGACTAATATTCCATTTTACATGGTTTTAGGCCACGTGAAACAATTTATAGTTTTTTAAAATTTTAGTGTTTTTGTCTTTTTTTTTTAGCTTTTTGCCTATTCCAAGATCACAAAAACATTACCCTTTTTTTTCTAGAAATATTATTAGCAATTGTTTTTTATATCTAGATTCTACATTTATTTTTAATTAATTTGGGATTCTGTCATTAGTAGATCATAATATTCATTTTTTTCATATAAGGTATTAGTTACTTAAGATTCATTTATTACCACTGTGCACATGTGGATATTTCTGAACACTCAGTTCTGTTCCCTTGACTTATTTGTTTAACATTGCACTTGCACTAACACTACATTATCTTAAAGAACTTTGACTTTTAAGAGAGAGAGAGAGAATTTTAATATTTATTTTTTAGTTTTCAGCGGACACAACATCTTTGTTTGTATGTGGTGCTGAGGATCGAACTCAGGCCGCACGCATGCCAGGCAAGCGCGCTACTGCTTGAGCCACATCCCCAGCCCCTTAAATACTTTTAAGATATCCAGAGTACCTTTACACATCTGCCAAGATATTTTGATGCAATGACTCTCTTGATGAACAATTTGGGAAAAAATGGCATATTTACAATATTGAATCTCTCATCCATGAACATGGCATAGCTATCCATTTTCTTAGCCACACCTATATTTTCTCAAAATTTTACAGTTCTCAAAATAGGTATCTTAAACAGTTGTCTAAGCTTTCTAACTTACAGATATTGAACTTAAATGATGTCTTCAGTTTGATTTGCTTGGAATTCTGGTAAATAGAATTTCAATTGAGCTCCTTTTAAAATGTCCTTTTTAGAGAATATTTAAGGATATTTGTTTTCTTGTATGTAGTTTCTACCTGCATCATACAGATTTTGCTATTAGTTTTCATTTTACTTCAATTAAAAAAATTGTCTAATTTGCATTTTGAATCCTTATTTGGTACCTGAGTTATTTAAAAGTATCTTGCTTAATTTCTTATCAGTTGAAGGTTTCCTATTTTCTTTAATTTTTATTTTACTTTATTTAACTTTAAAAAGTTGTTCTAATTAGTTATACATTATAGTCGAATGCATTGTGATGCATTAAGCGCAAATGGAGCACAATTTCTCATTTTTCTGGCTGTACATGGTTTATTTTATTTTTTAAATTTTTAATTTGTCAATAACATGTACTAAGAACACATATCAATGAGGTTCACTGTGAGATTTCTAGACATTCATACAGTGTGCACTGCCAAATCTATCTTCTCCTTATCCACCTTCCTCCACATACATGCTCTTCCCAGATCCTAGCAATCCCAATTCAACGTTCAAATTTGCTTTTTCTTAGCTTTCAGAACTTACTTGGTACCTATCTGTCTGTGTCTGGCTTACTTCACTCTATCTAATGTCTTCTAGTTCCATCCATTTTGCTGCAAAAGGGCTTCTTTATGGCTGAGTAACATCCTATTATGTGTAAATATCATATTTTTTATCCATTCACCTATTAGTACCCAGGCTGATTCCATATCTTAGCCTTTATAAATAGTCAATACAACAAACATGAGTGTGCAGGGAGCCTTTTGTTCTTGATTTGTAGTCAAATTCCTGTTAAGTCAGAGAACACTCTGCTTCTGTCTGTCCTTTAGAATTTTTTGAGATTGCTTTATGGCCGGGGATGTGGCAAATTTTGTTATGTATATGTATGTAAATTAGGTCAATTCTGATAATGAAGCTCTTCAAGACTATATTGTTACATATATACATGATCTCTTGTCTGTTTATTTTAGAAAAAGATAGATTAAAACTCATCTATTTGCTTAGTTGGGAAAAGCTTCCCCACTTCTTCTTCTAAGACCTGTAGTTCAACAAGGGTGTCCACTGTCACTGCTTTTATTAAGTGTAGTACTGGAAGTTTTAGCCAGAGCAATTAAGCAAGTTGAAAGAAATAGGCATGTAAGTAGGAAGAGAAAAAGTCAAATTATCTCTGTTTGCAGATGATATGATTCTATATATAGAATAACCCAGACTCCACCAACAGACTATTAGAATTGATAAATGAGTACAATAAAGTTGTGGGATACAAAAATCAGCATACAAAAATAAGTTGCATTTTTAAATACCAATGATGAATTTGCTGAGAAAGAAGTCATGAAAGCAATCCCATTCACAATAGCTACAAACAAAATAAATAAATAAAACCAAAAACCCTAGCAATAAATTTAACCAAGGAAATGAAAGACTTCTATAGTGAAAATTACAGAACACTGATGAAAGAAATTTTTGAGCACACACATACACACATACGAATACACACAAAATGGAAAGACCTCACATGTTCGTGGATTGGAAGAATTAATATTGTAATATTGTTAAAATATCCACTATCCAAAGTAATATACAGATTCAGTATAATTGCCATTAAAATTATATTCTTCACAGAATTATAAAAGAAAAAAATCTTAACATGTATATGGGATCATAAAAGGTCCCAAACAGCCAAAGAAATTTTGAGTAAAAAAAAGATCAAAGCTAGAGGAAACCTGTCATTTGATTTTAAGACAATGTTTGATCTCATTAGCCATCAGGTAAATGCAAATCAAAACTGCAATGAAATATCATCTTGCTCCAATAAGAATTACTACTTAAAGAAAAAACACTGGGGGCAGAGAGCAGGGAGTGTGGCTCAGTGCTAGGGTAGAAAAGTGGAAGGAACTGTAGGATGTTAGGTGAAATAAAATAAGCCAGTCAGGAAAAGAGAAGGACTACATCTTTACTCTCACATATGAAAACTACAAAAATCAGGACTACATTTTTTTTTTCTCTCACATGTGAAAGCTAAAAAATGTTGGCCCAAGTATAAAATGGAGATTACTAGAGTTTGGGAAGGGTGGCTGGGGTTAGGAGGGAGTATAAAAAGGAAATTGGATTTGACCAATGCACACTGTATGTATGTGTAGAAATGTCAAACTGAAGACATCATTTAAGTTCAATATCTGTAAGTTAGAAAGCTTAGACAACTGTTTAAGATACCTATTTTGAGAACTGTAAAATTTTGAGAAANAGTATCACATCAATTAGGAAAGCTTGCTGCCAACATCTTTTCAAATATTGTTTCTGCCCCCTTCTTTCTCTCCACTCCATCAAAACTTCCAAATACATTAGTTAGATCTTTTGCATGTGGTCAATAGTTTGTTTTTTAAACTACTTTCTTTTCTGTATTTTTTTATTTTTTACTTTTCTTAAATCTCCATTCTTCATTCTGGATATTTTGTTCCGGCTTCTTTTCCAGTTCATTAATCTTTTCTTCCTCTGCGTCTAATAGGCTATTAAGCCCACTAATTGATTTTTTTTTAATTTATGGCATCTATAATTCAAAGATTTTCACTTGATTGTTCTTAGGGACCCTATATCTCTGATGAAATTATATCATTATCTCTTTTCTTTAAAAAGTTAATTGTCAGTTCTCTAAAAATCTGGATCTGATAATGCTCAGTGTGGATCTGTTTCTATTATACAATTGGTTGTTTTTACTTTCATCTCTTTTTAAATTGGGGTTTGACCATTTGGTCCTATCTTCAGGCATATCTGGTATTCTTACTTTAAATTAAATTCTAGTCATATGGGCCAGAATTTTGAAAGACTTCAAGGTGTTATTTTTACCCAGAGAGGATTTGGTGTTCCTGGTGTATAAACGTGAACTACAATGGCCTCCATCAGTTGACTTTTCCAGTCACTCGCACTTCAGTCTGCCTTAGAGAAAAGCCTGGTCTATCCATAACACCTGCACCATGTAGTGGGTAGCATTTCCTCACCTACAAACCTGGGTTTTTCCAAATCATTGGCGGTGTCTGCTCCACTCTTTGTGTTTTTTATACTTGAGACAATCTCGAGCTCAGCCTGTCAGTTTAGTGGCTTTATTTCTACTCTCTGCTGTCTTCTTGCCCAATTGCCTCATGAATGAAGATCAGGAATCAGCAAAGGATTTGAGGAGAAAATGATGCCAATATCAGGATTCCTTCTCCAGGTTTCCTTTTCTCCAGGACGTTGGCCTTGCTGATTTTTGTATTTCTGGTTTTGTGAGACAACTTGAATCTCAGAATTTTATTCATTCTCTCAGTCTGTGCTCTTCAGGAATGAAAAAGGCAGTGATTGAAAAAGTGACAGGGAACTTTGAGACATCAGACATAAATGGAGTATAACTTCTCATTCTTCAGGTTGCACATGATGTAGAATCACACCAGTTTTGTATGTATGATGTGTCAAAGTGTGTTATATTGTCATGTATAACTAATTAGAACAAAAAAAAGAAGGTAATACTTGTGCATCAAAGTCAAAAAGCCACAGTTATTGAAAACACTATTAAAAACATTCCTTACCAAAAAAAAAAAAAAAAAGTGACATGAGTGGCTGACTCATCTTTACCATTCTATTGAGTATAAGACCCCTCAAATCAAGACCTCATGTTGCTTTCTGGTGCCTTCAAATAGTTGTTTTATTTCTCCCAACTTTTGTAGTTGTTCTTCTGTAGTTGAACTTCAAGTTATTCTCAGTAGAATTGGTTTGATAGAAGTAGCTGAAAGCAGTAGTTACTGCCTGTTTTTTCAATTTCATTGAGCAATCAGGTATCAAGGTGCTCAGTTAGGATAAGAACCAAACTGAATGAAACAAGGAAAGCTTTATTCACTTCCTGTAACAGTCTTTGCAAAAGGCCAAAAAAAAAAAAAAAAAAAAAAAAAAAAGTACTGGCTCCCAAGAGTCACATTGTTCCCCATGGACCTGCAGCGGGAAGTGGCCATTTGTGTGTTGCACAGGAATCAATTCACACCAAGGAGCCTTGAAAGAAAAATGAAAGGAGTTTGACTTTGTACATCCCCTCCACAGGGTCCTCAGGGGTGGTGTGCTGTGCCTCATTTTCTAGTCATTAGACAAGGGAAAATGACTTAAATTTTTAAAAAATAATATCATGTGGCAAAAAAAATGGAGTGTATTGTTGCATGTCCCTAAAGCATCACGTCTGCCACTTGGCAAATGAGGACTCCCCCAAATCTTTCATTTCAGTCAGTTCTACACTGCCATCATTACTCCTTTATAGATTTCTAGCCTGTATCGAGCATGAGAAAGTAATAAAATCTGGAGTTTCTATCAATCACGTTGCCTACTGCTAAAGCTTCCTGACTTAGTAACTCTCAGTTTCTTCATATATTTTAATATGTTAGCAAAATTAAAATGACTCCCACTGGCCTATCTCCTGCCCACCCCCCAACCAGTCCCATCACAGCAAACTCTTGCCTGGTTTTATCAAATGTGGGGGTTGAATTCCTACATTCACCAAAGGAATAGGTGCAGTCCAGAGGCCGTGCCTCAGGGTTGGCTGCTGTTTGTGCAGCATTGATGGTGGCTGCAAACACCTGCACCGTACCATGAATGTGAAGGACCAAGTTAAATGTAGGAGTACTTTGCTTTATCCTGGGACTCGAGGCTGCCCTGATTTCCATCATTGGTTCTAAGAACCGAGGTCTGTCACTGTGATATTTCACACAAGGTAGGGAGGAGGGTGGGGAAAATGTATTAAAATGAACACTCCATATAGAATCTAAAGCATGTGCTCCTGTGGGGAGCCAAGATATGTTGGCAGGGGTATCTTGGATGTCTCTCAGATACATACAATGAGTTCAATTTCTGCATGACATATTTCTGATCTTAAGTTCACAACCTGAAGTTCAATTTAGTAGAGGCAAAAAGCTTCTTGGTCTTTCAAAATCAGCAAGATTATGCTCTGAGTCCCCTGGGGTCAGGGGACATTTCTACCTTATCAGTTGTATCTTTGCTCTTACCTTATACATTGCCTTCCAGAATGATCCCTTAAAGGGAACTTAATATTTATTTTTGAGTGGAGGATTTGGAAATCTTCATCCATCTTTAATTCTTCTGATAGAAACAAAGAAGTCATGGGAGAGAGTTCTGAGTCCACTTTCCCTACAGGCTCAAGACTAAGACTTCTCAGTCACCTTCTTCTGTTTTCTTGGAACCTTGAATGTCTTTAAGGTACTTCACCAACAAGCCATTGTTGATCAGATCCATATTTTCCATCATTTTCTTGAGCATGTACAGCTCAGCTGTAAATCTCACCCCATTCTGTATGCAGCCTGCTTGGCAGGCTCCTTAATGCTGCACAAGAGGGTAAGCATTTGCAAATATAGCATCTGTCCTCTCAAAATCAATCCATGTGCCTAAAGCTTACAGATCTGCGTGTGTAAACACAAGCAGTACCATCCACAACAGACACGGGCTTTAACCACACCTGAGGGTTATTTATGTGGAATGTTTTAGCAAAAAGTACTGAAATAAAAAATAATTTCTGAATTTTTCTTCCATGGTCTTTTGTATGCTTTCACAGGAAATAAAATCCACATGTTCATAAAACAAGTTTATAACTAGATATATTTTCAATCAGGAAATGCACATCTACAACACATTGCAAGTCAAGAAACAACAAAAATAGAAAAGAGTCTCGTATTTTTTTAAAAAAAATTATTTATTCTGACTCTTCCTGGACAACCAGAACATTCTACTTCTGAAACCATAGATCAGTTTTGCCTGTTTTTGAGCTTTGGATACATGGAATCATGTACTACATTCTCCTTTATGACATATGCATTTGGCTCAACATCGTGAGATTCGTGTACATTTTTGCTGTAAGTGTGGATTTTAGTTCTCATTTCAGTCTAACATTTAAATGTTTTTATTCCTGCATTGTAGCTGTACATAATAGTGAGTCTCATCATTTTGACATATTCATAAATGCTTATTCCATAGTGTGCTCTATTTTAATCCCAGTACTTCCCCTTTCCTCTCCTCTCTCTGGACCCCTTAATCTGCTCTCTTGGTCTTCCTTAGACTTATTTATTTTTTTAATTACATGAATATACCACAAGTTACCCATTCTGTATTTGGACATTTGTGTTTTCTGTACTTGGGGGTTATTGAGAAGAGCATTGGTGTGAAGACTTTTGTATGCTTTGTAAACATACGAACTCCAAGTTCTTGGACAGAATTTTGGAAATTCAAGAGTAGAATTTCTAAGTGGAAACTTCTACATATGATCAATCAGCTTTGGTAGATCCTGATAAATATTTGTTTTTAAAACCTGGATGGACAAGTCAATTGATAAATACAATTTTTATTTTTCAACCAAATAATAATTTGGAAAAGTGGTTGCACACATTTCTTTTCCCTCAGATGTGCATGAGACTCCCTGGGGCTTTATGTTTGCAGGGATGCTTTGGTATGGTCCCTTTCTACATTTCTCTCGTTCTGGAGGTATTCCTTTGTGTGCATTGTGCTTTTGATACTCATTTCCCTGATGACTACAGAGTGGAGACATGTCAAGGTGTTATGATCACTTGGATGTCTTCTGTTGTGACATTTATATTCAAGCTGTTTTCCCATTTTTAATTGGTCTCTCACCCCTCATCTTATTCATTTCTGAAAGGTTTTTAAATTTTCAATGTATATTTGGCCATATTAATTCCCTTCCAAGCCTTATCTATGGTACCATTTAAAAAAAACAGAAGTTCTTATTTAAAGTAGTACACATTTTTGTTTTATTGCCTAATAGCACATTTTGTACCATATTTATGATATCTCTGCTTATCTCCAATGCCATGACAATATTTCTCTTTTTTTTCTAAAGACTTTGTTTTCCTTTTCTATTTAGATACACAATGTGTCTAGAATTAATTTTTGTAAATGGTGTGAGATGGTAACACAGTTTTTTTTCCCCCCTCTGGATTGATATATAATTGGTTGAGCAATATTTATTGAAAAAACCTTTCTTGTCCCCACAGCACAGCAGTATTATCTCACAATAAACAAGCTGGATCTGTTTGTGAATCTTGTGTTTTGTTATACTAGTTTATTTCTTTGCTCTCAAACCAGTAATACACTACCTTATTTATTTTGGCTTTATTGTATGCTTGATATTTGGTAGTTCAATTCTCCACCCTTGTTGTTCTCATTCATGCTTTGGGTACTTTATGTTTCCCTATAAACTTTAAAGTCAGTTTGTTAGTTTCCATCAAAACAAAATCTTGACAATATTTTATTAGTATTTTTTTAAAATCTAGCAGTCAATTTAGGAAGAATTTACAACTTCATAATATGTGACAGGGCATTCTAAATATCCAGCACGAAAAATGGAGCATGGAAGAAGTATTGAGATAGGTACTGATGGTGGTTATCATATGCATGTGAGTCTTGAAACAACGTGTTCCTCTCTATCATCAGTGTAAGGCAGAACTTAGCACATGTGTTTAGTTGGCACCAGTTGCCTTTGCTATCTGCACTCATGTCTGTAGTCTTGAAGATGTACTTGTGACTTTACTTATGGAAAAGCATAATTGGAGGGTCAGCAGTTCACCAATCCTCCCCTCTATGTCCATGTCAATTATTACAGCACATTGATGCCTTCCACACATGAAACATGGTTCAGGAAGGCTATAGCCACATAGTTACTCCAAAGAATATCAATCTTAATTCAGCTTAGGGAGGATACTCCCTTGGAGTGTATTAAAAAGTTATTTCTGTTTGCTCTCTTTTTCCTTTGTATTCCTTTATTTTTCCTGTTCATACAAGATATTTCCCTCAATAAACAGATAACAATTTATGTTTTTAAAATATCAGTCTGACAGAGATTGAAAGTTGGACTCTATCTGAATCCCTAAATATTCTCTTATGCATTTATTTTGTTTTAACCAAGATGTTATATGCAATGCCATACACAATAAAGCAGAAATCCTTGCCTTCCCTCCTGCTGTCCCCTCCTCTCATATGAATCACCCAATTATTATGCATTGTGTTTTCTAAAGGGCACACTGTGAATCATAAGCCCAACCTGTTCTCCAAAGCCCTTCATGAATTAATATGTTTTCCCTCCCAAATCCTTATGCTCTGCAATTATGCAACAATAATAAAGCAATATTAATTTCCTTTTAAGTTTCTTAACTCAGATATCTCTACTTTCTACTCTCAGGTCTCTGCATGTATAAGACACATGTATGTATCTTTTCAATGCCCATATCATATCCAAAACATACTATATAGATAGTACCTTTCCAAGAGAAGGGTCACTTTGGTTTCACTCTCTGCATGAATTCAGCCCTGGCATTGATATGTCAGTCCCAAAGAGGCACAGAATCCAATATGGGCGTATAGAATTTTTCCTGAGGATTTGAAGCAGGATTCAGAGATACTAGTCAATTTCAGCAGGTGCTAAAATTATGAAGTATTATGGAGACTTAATAATAGAAGCTATTTTCGCCAAGTAGAGAAAACCAGTTTAGATAGTGGGAATGGGAAGCTGAAAGAAGTCAGAGATGAGGTGGCACTCAAGAAAGTGATACAGAAACTCCTGGTCCTAACTTTTTAATTTGTTGGTTCAAATCCTTGGGACTTAATGTTTACCATTTGATCCCTGGATTACGCATCAATCTCTCTGAGATATTCCCCAGATCCTTCCAATATATTCTTTCTCTCCTTTCTGTACATGTAATGTATGCTTTCTTGTTGCTTGCAGCGACAGTGTCTTAATAAATACATGCAAGATGATTCCTGAGAGATCAGACTGCTTCCTCTCCCTCACCCCTGTGACTCCCTGTATTGTCCTTAGTGCTTATGAAGGAGAACAGCTTGGAGTACACATGCAACTCTGGCATTCCTCTGCCTTCCTAGTTCTTGAGTCTTCACTGTCTCCTCCCAAATACACTCAACACACTTATGCTAAAATTTAAGTGTTAATACTTCTAGAGAAATTATTTGACCCAGCTATCCCACTCCTCAGTTTATATCCAAAGGTTTAAAAATCAGCATACTACAGTGATGCAGCCACTTCAATGTTTATAGCAGCTCAATATATAAGAACTAAGATGTGGAACCAACCTAGATGTTCTTCAACAGATTAATGGATGAAAAATTATGGTATATATACACAATGGAATATTACTCAGCCATATAGAAGAATGGCTTTATGATATTTGCAAGTTAGTGGATGGGCCTGGAGATTATCATTCTAAGTGAAATAAGCCAGTCCCCAAAACCCAAAGGTCTAATGTTTTAGCTGATATGTGGAAGCTAACCACATAATAAGTCAGCAGAGGAGAATAAATATTCAGTAAATTAGACAAAGGGCAATGACAGAAAGGGAGGGGAAATAGGAAAAGGAAAGACAATAGAATGAATCTGAAAAATCTGAAGTGATTTTCCTATGTTCTCATAAGAATACATCATAGTGAATTCCACCATTAGGTATATCCATAAGAACGAAGTCCTTAGTAGAATAAGATATAGTCCATGATTTTAAATTTATATCAAAATGAAATCTACTGTACTGTTTAACTAAAAAGAACCAACAAAAAACAAAACAGGAATCTGCAGAAGGTGCTGATAGATACAAAGCAGTAAGTCACTGTTATTATAATTCATGTACTGATAATTCTTCATATTTATTTTGGATTATAGATATGTACACAGCATCCCACATGGTTCTTAGATCAACCCTGATGTGAATTGTTTTCAGACTGTATTCTTTTCTCTTCTTTCCAGTGTTTGCCTTATGATACTTAATGTTCTGGTTTGGAGGTGAGGTGACCCCCAAGATCATGTGTGAGACAATGTAAGAAGGTTCTGAGCAAAAATGAATGGGATTTAAGATTTTTAATCCAATGAGTGAGTTAATCCCTTGATAGGGATTAGCTGAGTGGTAACTGAAGTGGTAGGGTGTGGCTGGAGGAGGTGGGAATTGCTAGTGTGGTTTTGGGGTATATATTTGTATCTGCCAAGTGGAGATCTCTCTCTGCTTACTGATCATGATGTGAGCTGCTTCCCTACATCACACTCTTCCTCCATGATGTTCAGCCTCATCTTGAACCCCAAGGAATGGAGCCAGCTGTCCATGGACTGAGACCTCTGAAACAGTGAGTCCCTAAATAAACTTTTTCTCCATAACAATTGTTCTGGTCAGGTCTTTAAGTCACAGCAGCAAAAAAAACAAAAACAAAAACAAAAAAAAAAACCTGACTAAAACACTTAATATATGGAGATCAGTGTGGTCAGTGTTGGAACTGCTGGAAATTCAGCTATTATACCTATTTAACATAAGGACATTGCTACAAGAGAAATTAAATGACTGGTCCTCTGACATATACCTAGAAACCTGGATGTGATAGAATCTAATTGAAAGGCAGGTGCCACCTCTCCTGTCTTTAATACAAGATAGCCATGTTGGCAGCCTTGATACGTTGTCTTCTGTACCTGTACTAGAGACATACTTCTCAGTTCATAAGCTGTAGTCCTTGTGAACTATTCAAGTGTGAAACGCTTGTTCATCAAGTGTTTGTAGCATATGTCCTGGGATAAACATTGTACCCACAAGTGGGCATGTGGTCTTTGACAGATTCTGGGCAAATACACAGACATGACTTGTGAAAAGTGCACTCTGAGGGGAGCTAGAAGTCCCGTCCCTTTAGAACATCTCTGCAGCTCCCTTCCGGCTATGTGCTCACTATTGCTGATGGACACTGGAATTTATTAATGTTGTGAAACCAATTCCCTTGTGATGTAGTTATTTTGTGTGTAAGGGACACAGGGCAGGAATTAATATAATGAGTACTGGTCTTCAATTGTGTGCTTTATTACCACTTCCGTGACTTTGTGGCTTGGGCCAAGTTACTTTGGAGTTGTGGTTTCAAGTCTCAGTAAGTAGGTGTGGCAGGCCCAGTGGGGCCCTGCTCCTGGTAAATGGACACTACTCAATCCATTCTTCAGTCAGAGACTCCACGACATCGTGGATTTCTCCAGGTATTGCAGCAATTTCTCTGCTCCAAAATGAAACAAAACAAAACAAAACAAACAAACAAAAGCAAATTGTGTAGGAATCAATTGTGGAACAGCTTCCCCAGAAGTGATTGTCTTCTGGTATCATATTCAGCAAAATGTTAATTTTTGATACTGAAAAGTGCATACATGTGTGTGAGACAAATGTTTCTCCCTAGTACAACAATTTAAAATCATGGAATATATCTTATCCTACTAAGTCCCCATTTACTGTGGGACTTTTCAGAGACTTAGGCATATTAATACACCAGGTAGACTCCCCAAAGGAAGCTACAGATCAAATGTTCCACTACACACTGGAATTGGGGAAAGGCAGGCATAGCTTGTCTATGATGTTCTAAACATTATAGTAGACATTTTATGATCTCTTAGAACATCCTTCCTTAAAAGGTTGTCTGGAAAATGTTAGTCAAACCTGCAATTTTTTTTCCCTAAAACTATCTCATGAGGATGCTGTCATTTCATCTGAAAAGTTGGGGAAAATAATAAAAATCATACAAACCGATAATAATTTCGTATGTGTGAGCTTCTCAAAAAAGAGACTCCCTAGAAAATACCTTCCTAGGAAAGGTCTCCAAGAGTCACAGAATTAAAGTACTTATTATAGTCTTAGAGAATCATTACCTTAATGTTTTACTTGCAGGAGATTATTGAAAAGCATATCAACTCTAGAAATGTTAAGCAACTTGATCAATTATTTAGTAGCTAGTAACTGATCCAAGGTAAAAATCCAGTTCCCAACACTGGAAGTTCATTCAAATAAAAAGAAAAAAAATCGGATATGTATTTTAGGATAACAAGGTTTATGAATAAAACTAGCTTCACTTGGAAAAAGGTGACTTTAAAGGACGTGGAGTAGAAATAAGTAGGGACAGACTTCTGAACTGATAGAAGTAAAATTTGAGGTCTAAAAACATTAATCACATTATGTGATAAAGATAGGATGAAAGGGAAGTGGGGGTCTACCAGGTTTATGATCCCCTCAATAAACCAGAAGAGCAGCACTCACCAAGAATTTCAGGAGAACTTGAAAAAAACATTAACAGGTTGGGGAGATAGTAAGTGAGTAACAGCAAAATTTCTCAATGAAAATGAGGAAAGAGATGGTGTGAATCCACAGATACACAGATAGATGACTAAATAACAGCACTGGGTGAAATAGACAATTTAGTACAGCATCTTACATAATCCTCACAATATCTCATGTTATAGATCACTACGTGATCCCTGACAAGGACAATCAGAATCAACAGGTAATGTTTTAGAAACACACATTTCCAGGCCGTTTCCCAGAATTTCTCGATTAGAAGCTGGAGATAAGACCCAACGATGGCCTGGTGCACCACCCAGTCTCTCCAGGTCATTGCAATACATTCCAATGTCTGCATATCCTTGCATGTGTCCATCTTAAAGATGCAAAAAATAATGGTTAAGGAATTTCATTAATTCCCCCATAAAGTTGCTCAGCTTGAACATGGTAAAAGGCTTTTAGACTCATATTACTTCCACATGAATACCCATGCTCTGAACTGATATATTACCCTTCTGATATAAAATATTACCTGATATAACATACCCAATATAATATGTCTGATAAACCTGATATAATGTACCTGATATATTATAGTATATTATTTTGATATAATATACCCTTTTGATATAATATATCAGAACTGATATAATACCTACACTGTTCTTTTGTACTTCTGGCTTTCTCAGAGCATTGGCTGCTGGCTCATAGGCAAATAAGGTATTAGGCTGGGAAGTGAATTCTCCCAGGAAGGGAACAAGGAACAAGGTAATAAAGGCTACACACCAGGCCATAGAAAGAAGCAGCTGCAGAGTCTATTCACCTCCATGTAAACAGCTCACCAAGGGGGAGCGTTCAGCAATGCAATTGGGGTGAAAGCCCTGAAAAATACCCCAGTCTTTCCCTGCCGGTTTTATGAACCACTTTGGCAGGCTAACAGCAGCACATTATATGTAATTGCCAGTTTACTCTACCTTGTCTGCCTTTTATTTTCACAAGGAATCCTTGTTATTCAGTGGAATTAGCAAAGGAATCCATTAAGTGCTGGCTACAAAGACTGCACAGTATTTATTTCAGTAATAAAAAGTCTAATTTTGCAATAACATGGCAATCTTTGGGAAGTGCAGGCTGATGGAATCCAAGTCTGGCAAAATGAGCCTCTTTTGGTGGTGCTTGTTATTATGGTGCTTGTGAGAAGGGAGAAGGAGGAGGGGGGTGGGGCTTGCTTGCCAAGTAAGCACTTTTACAAAACAAAACAAATTTTCTTCCACAGCATCCTAAAATGAGAAAAATAAGGAAACTGCCATCAGGCTCGGAGAGCAGAACCAGCAAGAGGCTGGGCTTTTAATTAATGTAGACTGAGGGTAACTAACTGTGTGCAGAGGCAAGGATGTGTCCTTGGCAAATGCGCAGACTAGCTTGCCACCTGGTCCTATTCCTCCCTTCCTGAAACACCAGCATCCTGGTGCCATCAACATGCTTGTGATCTCTCAGCACCCTGTAGGATTCAGTGAAAACCACCCTTCTTTTGGCAACTCAGAATATTAGAGCTTGAAAAGAACTTAGAACTCATCTCTGACAAGCCCCTTATCTTATAGGGAGCTAAGAGAAATGTGAGTTATCAAAGACTGCAGCAGGACTGTACATCATGTTTTAGTGTCTTTTCCTTTTCTTTCCCCACAGTTTCTTTATAGTACAGAGGTAACAGCTCTAGATCACATTAGAGTTGAACCATGAATTCAGAATTCCTTATTTCAGAAGTGGAAATCCCCTTGGTACTTATTGATTAGGACAGCAGTTGCTTCTTTCTTGATCTGAGAGCTGTTTCAAAATTCAAATTTCTTGAGAAAATCAGCTGTGCATTTCCAGTCTGCCCACTCTGGACTAAGGACAACTTATTTTTCTCATCCTATACTCCTCTAAAGGCATTCCTCACACACTTGCAACCCTTTATTTCTTAAACCATGGTTCTGGGTACTGGGAGAATTTAATAAGCTTGCAGCAAATCCTTGGTTCTGACAGCAGGAACATTAGACTGACTGATCTGGTGTGACTGCACATATAACTAACACCCCACTTAACCCTCCAATTCTAGGATCTCTGAGAAGCTCCTCCATTCTACACATACATTCCCATTAAGACACAAATCTCAAATTGCTATCAATGCTAGTGGGCTTCATAATATTTATCCAGAAATTACTATCTGCTGTCTAAATGGGAAAGAATAAACATTGCAAAGCACCTCACATGATAATCGAAACACAAATATAGATAAAAATGATTTCTAGTTAGGGTTATTTCTTCTGCCTTTTCTCAAATATTCCTGATTTTCCTTCCTTTCCTAAAGAACAACACTGATTCTTGTACTTTTGTTTAGACAAATGAAGAGTAGATTCCTGTGATAGTCGCAATGATTATACATTAGCCCACTTATACAATTTATATTAAAATTATTACACAAGGGCTGGGGTTGTGGCTCAGCGGTAGAGCGCTTGCCTCTCACGTGCGAGACCCTGGGTTCAATCCTCAGCACCACATACAGAAATAAACAAGTGAAATAAAGATGTTGTGTCCAACTATGACTAAAAAATAAATATTAAAAAAATTATTACACCAAAGTTAACATAGACTTTAGCTTGTAACCATGAAGGTGAATGACTAATTTGTAATTTCTGTATTTGATGAAGGACAATGTTCCTATTCTCACATGCACTGAGTAAGGTAACATGAGTTTTGCTTCTGAGGTCTTCTGTCCAGATTACAGTCCTTCGTGGTCATTAGTAATCATAAGTTCATTAGTAAATGAATAAGTGTTTGAAATTCATAATTATGAAATCATCCAAGTTTAGTCAATAGTCCAGTTCATAAATGTCTCTGATAAAGTACACATTCCAAATAAAAAAGTAACTTTGATTATTCTTGTTCCTTTGCTGTTGCCTACATCTTCCATATCCCACCCCTCTAATTCCCTCAAACCCTTTTGACCTGCCCTGCTACCGTCAGTCAACTATCATGGCCTTCAATAAAATTTCTGAACTCGAACATGTATATTGATTCCCTAAATTCTATTCAGATCACTTACATATTGTCCAGCATATGGACACTGTGTAAGTGCAGTGCTTCAAATAGTTTGGTGCTATGAAAAAATAAACTCAAGTGTTGTATTTTACAAACAAGATTTGAGCCATCTTCTGGATTAACAGTATGCAATGTAAGTGATATTTAATGAAAAACACACTAAGGAACATGATGTACATGTTCCTGGTAAACTAGTGTTCTTCTGACCCAATCTAACTCTCCTCCTTGACACAATTGGAAATAAATATAAATATTTTAGATAATTGAGTCCCTTTTGTTATTATCACTAAAATTATCCTTATTAATACTTCATATGGATTACAGGGGTTTTCTAAGAGATTATGACTCAAAAGAGTCTTTGCACCATATTTAGTAAATGGTAAGGAATAGCTGCTTTCTTTCTTTTTAATTGAAACAAGACAAAAGTGCTTCTTTGGTCAAAAGGATGGACATGAGATTTGTTTGCATATTTTACAAATAATTCTGGAAAGAGAAAATCCTTCCAGTATATAAAATTTTTGGATGAGATTAAGAAATCAATGATTTCTTTGGGGATGGAAGAAATGCAATTTTGGGTTAACAAATCTATTCATAATCTTTTATGAGATCTTGCTCTAATGTAATCACAACAGAAAGTCATTTAAGAAAGTGTGAATTGTTTTAAGTTTCTGTGCTGTTCTGTTTTTCTCTTTCTTGTTCTGCACCAACCGTGCTCTTTAACTGTTCATCATGCCACCCACACAGCGACTTACTCATGTGTAAAGGTTAAAGCTGCATAATTATGACAGAAACATATAAAAGCTACACAACCTGATGTGTTCAACACATAATGTTGTAGAGAGTAGGGGATAATATACAGAGAAAAATGAAATGAAAAAGATGGCTTTTCTTTGGTACTGGATAAAATCTATTGTTGCCAAAAAAAAAAAAAATTGAAGTTTGTAGTTTTGCATCTTAAATTGGCCATGTGTTATCAAGTGGGATAAAAGCAAATCTCTCCCTAGGACAAAAAAAGAAGCTTTGTTTCTCAGACATGCAGCTACCAAATCTGTAAGGACGACTTGTGGTTATATCTATGATAGCTTTAACCCACCACCATGGTTGTGCAGATCCTAGGTAACAAAGGAGCATCCAAATGATCTGCTTTAGAATCTACTTTTGGAAAGGTACTCATTACATACACAATAGGCATCAAGTAATGCTGGTTGAATAAAATTCACTTTATCTGAGGAATAATTATGTTACAGGGGCACAGTTTTGTTGATTTGAACTGAAAAATATATAAATATTTTTGGAGAGTTCCTGGAAATTCATGAAATCTTAGAAAGGAGTTCACTCCCAATGAAAGAGGAACTGGTTCTGGAAGATGTAACTGGACAGAAAGAGAGCATAGAAGGTAAGTGGGTGGAAAAACTCCTGTAGAGCAGAAGTTTTAATTGCTATAATCACCTTTCTTACAAATAAACACAAAATCAGTGCCTTGAGTGTGACCTATGCATTTAACTGAAAGATGACTCTAATGAGAAGCTTAGCACTTATGTCATGTGTTTGTATGCTAGATTCTACTTTTGTTTTTTAATGTAAGGAGGCTTTAATGCCACAGTCTCAGATGATTTTTATAAGCATGGTTTAAGCAGCATTTCATGGAATAATAGATAATTCTCTTGATGGAAACTGAATGATAATTCTCAAAACTTTGGTGTGATATTTATTGATATCTTATAATTAGTCCAAATTGAGAGAGAAGAGAAGGAAAGAACTTTTAACCTCAATGTCTATTCTGTTAGCACTTCAGGAAATCTTATGATTTATTTAATATGAAACACTTATACCACGTGGAACACCAAATAAGCCCTCCATGAATGCCTAATATTGTCAGTGAGGAAATTGGTACCAACAAAATATAAAATCTAGGCCTAAAGTCTGTCTCTTCTGAACTCTCATTCAGGATGTCTTTTCTGTGCTAATTCTTGAACTGGAAAATCACAGTTAATAGCATCCATAAGGCCTGAAGAGAAAATTCTCATGAGTCCTGGTCACAAACCATGTTTGTCAGCATCTCTGCTTGTTTTTGTTCAAATGTGTATGACTTTTGTCCCTGACTTAAGCCACAGAAATCTGTATCCTTTTAGAAGTTATGTGCCTCCTCTGAAAGCTGAAGGTTTAAGGTGTCTTGTAGATGCCTTGGGCTTCGGAATGTTTTTTGGAACACTTTCACATTTATAGAGCTTTCACCCAGGCTTGTGTGTGTGTGGACATAATTGAGGAAAGGATAATGTTGACGAAGACAATAATGATGTTATAGTAACCCATGTATGTTTCAGTCCGTGCACCAGATAGCATAGCCGCCAAAGTAATTCTATTATTGGGTTCTATTTAAAATGGAGCCCACAATGCAGAGAGATTATGTAGGTGCATGTCAGAATCCAGATCTAAACCCAGGTGTAATTGATTCAAATTATATGATCTTATTCATTATAAAATATTCCCAACCAAAGAAAGCAATCAAAGAAATTATACTCATCCCAAATCCAGTTGCATCGATTGATATTTCCTCACAAATCTTCTTTCTGGCACTCTTTCTCCCAAAAAGTGAGAGACGCTCTTATTTATGAATCACAATTTCCTTGAGAGTTACACGAAAGGTTGTTATTGGTTTTATGAGGTGGGAAAATAGAGCAAAGCAAGATTAGGGTCACTGATGAGGTGTATGGTTGAATTATCCTAATTCCCATTTAATTTCTTAGTCTAAATGTATTCTCTCAAATAACTACATATACCACATTTAAAATATGTAATGCACATCAAAAACACTATTAGCTATTTAAATTTTATTTTACTTCTAAATTCTACTAGTCTCAAAGTTATTAATAAATCCCCATTCATTTTCCTATCTTAAGCAGGCTGAATAATATGTGGCTACAGAGAACATAAAAGTGTGAAAAACACTCAGTCAATGTTGATATGAAGCCATGAGAGCAGAAATAAAATATTTAACTTTTATTTGTAATAGTGGAAATAATATAAAACCCACTGGATTTCCCAATAAGATCCAGTTATACTGAAAATCCAATAAATTACTAGAGGCCTGGAATTCTTCACGTTTCAGAAATCTTTCTAGATTAACTTTGTTAGTCAAATTCTTTCTTTGGTATTAGTTTTTAAATATAAGTCTATTCACTGATGTATACATTTTGGCTCTACTGGAGGGCTCGAAAGTGTGGGTGAACGGTCACTATCCCTGATTAATCACACCTGGATGGATTTCTGGCTGAACAAAATCCTAGGTTCCTCTCAGCAAGAAACTCTGACATTAAATGGAACTAAAAATGGCATTTTTAAATATTAACATTGAAAGCCACACTAAAACATTAAATATTCGACCCTAAGAAGATAGAAGTTGGAATATTGCTGGGGTTTGAATGATGACATTTACTTTTGATTTTATTGTTTTCTCATTATACTCAGCATTGTTTACACAAATTCAGAGTGAAACTATGAACAATGCAAATTCACTGGGAAGAGTAAACAAAAAATAATACTGAGACATGCATTATTATTATTATTATTATTATTATTATTATTATTATTATTTGATATGTATTTCATGTAATTTACCCTTCTAAGAACTTTACATGGATTATCTCTTAATCCCTACAACAACTCCAGAGGGTGGTATCATTAGTGTTCTCATTTTGTAGATCAGAAAACCAAGAGTTGACAAGGTTTAAATGATTCATCCAAGATCATCGAACTAGTTCATTTTAGTTAAGCCAGAACTTCATGTTTCCATGCTTCCAAAATGAGTGCTTCCACTATTCTATCCCGTGTGGCTATTCTTTCCGTAGAATGAGACCAAACTTTTATTTTAAAGAGATCCACCAGATTTCCATGGAAGACAGACACACAGAATCACTCTATTTCCAAAGAAATTAATTCCAATGAACGAAATCCAACATAAGAATTTCAAGTCCCATTTAATATTTAGAAAAAAGTTATATGTAGAAAGAGAAGCTTTTGGTATAATAGCTGCCTTGGTCTTCACTGTCTTGCGCTCCATGCCTGGCTCCAACATTGTCTTAAATTCACATTTCACTAGACTGGATATGCCCAGTTTGAAGTACATGTCCCTTTGCACAGAGCTACCATTAATTTTTCTTCTACTCTTCCTCTGCTGAATTCCAAGATTGTGTGATATTTTGTAACTTGCTTCCTGAATAAACTGGAAATGTAAATTAAGAAAGAAAACCCCAAATCTCAAAACCTTAAGTTTTTAACTTGGCACGCCCCTCCCCCCCTCTCCCCCCTTTACTTTTTTTCCATGCTTTCTTCTCTGTATCACAAGACATTGTTTTCACCTCCAATCCTTTCTAGGTCTCAGAGACTTTCATATTTAAAAGCAGGAAGTGAGAAAAAGGCAGGGTGGAAAGAAAGAGAACATTTCCCTTTTCAGTCTCCACTAGTATAAACAGAGATAAAGTGTAGTAGCTTTACTTTCATCATAGCCACTGCCACTTTAAGGCAAAAATAATGAATTTGACAGATCTTTCTCACTCCACTACTTCTATGAGAGGTTGCTTAGCAACCACAGGACATTGGAGAGAGGGCGATGTTAGAGCAGGTTGCAGAAAGAAGGAACTATCATTAATTCTGCAGATGTTAAATATGATCCATCCCTCCCTTCTATTCTTTCATGGTATCTATCGGTCATCTCAAATGGCAAATCCTACTGCCACCCAGAACTGGGGAGTTACTAGTCCATCCTTTACCCTCCAAGCTGATGATCTGACCCAGCTAAAGGAAAGGTATCTTTCACCCAGAGAACATTACCCTTAAAAATAACAATGGCCTATTTGAATTTTATGCTTCTCATCTGTCTCACATTTATAGGTGAGAAAATAAAGAACTAACAGAAAAACAAAATATTTCAACAGTTGCATTGGCTGATTTTTATTTTGCACATATCGTTTTGCAATAGGATTTTGGATATATTCTGTTGCTCATGAGATGGGTTTGACCTTATTAGAAACAGATTCCATGAGTATTTTAGCCCATTTTTATGAGCTCCAAGTCTCTTGAGAGGTTACTACCACGAGGTTCTCTTATTATTGTCTTATACATTTAATGCTACGTGTACACAGAAATTCTTATTAACCTTTATATGACTGATTTGGTGATTTCAAAGAGTTCTGCTTTCTAGTCTTGGACATAGACACTCAACTTTTTAAAATAACTAAAAGATCATAAAGCCTGAGAGATCAAGTTTACTTCCTAAGTGGCCAGTGATAGCAAATATTTTATTGTGTATTTGACTATGTGCCTAGATCAGAGGTAATAATGAAGTATTTTTATTTAGTTCGCATAGCACCTCTTTTAAAATAAGTGTTGCTATTGGCCACTTTAAGGAAGATGAAACCCAAGTTTACTGTCTTGTTTAAGATCACAGTGACTTCAGTCATGAAAGCAGAGACGGAACTTAAATCCACCCACCCTAAGAAGCCAAGCTGGGAACCCCAATGCCTTTGTTAAATCTTAAAGGCTCCAAAACTGTTTGTCAAATGAAGCAGCTTAAAAGTAAGAAAAGGAGGGAAGGAAGACTGGAGAAAGGAAGGAAATAAAAGAAAAATATTGTATTAAAATATTCTTGTTTAAAAAGAACAAAACAAAAAAAGTGACAAAAACATGCTCTCTCCTTTAATAGGTGCCAGAGGAAAT
The DNA here is from genome assembly GCF_001458135.2 of Marmota marmota marmota. Lineage (NCBI taxonomy): Eukaryota > Metazoa > Chordata > Mammalia > Rodentia > Sciuridae > Marmota > Marmota marmota. Next base: position 10,703,493 of record NW_025999999.1, on the reverse strand, counting down.
AAACCTCATTCACTTCCACATGAATGAATGAACACAAATGTTAAAACCTAAGGTATTTATAGTCTGGGGAAAGCATTAGTATTTTGCAAGCAGACAGACCTGAATTCAGATCTAAGCTCTACCTATTCCTCACTCTGCATGTGGGCTTTGTCTCTTAACCTGTCTAAAAATGAGATCCATAAAATAGACCTAGTAACACCAGGTTTGTTATGAGATATTGAGCTTATCTAGTAAAATTGCTATATGTAAAAGGCACTTAACAAAAATATTGGCTAAGATGTTTCGAAAAAAAATGAAACAAGTGTGAATAAATGAGAATCTATGAAAAATAAATAAGAAGAATAAATAATCTCTATTGGTAGTGCAATAAATCTCATAGCACTGTTCATTACTGATTTCCATGGTTCCCTAATCACGTGCACTTATTTCATTTTTCAAAAATAAAACTATACTGACATATTCTCCAAATCTAAAAATTGTTCCGTCTCTGAACACAGCAACACGGTGACTTAATGCCACACTTTCTGTGGGCAGCATGCTGTGCCACTCCATGTTCATCTCAGGTGCAGACAGAGCATGGCTTCTGTCCTTCACTGAGAGTTGTAAACAGAGTGAGAAGGTACCTGTGTGAGGAAATATGACAAAGCAAACAATGAAACTGTTTGATGGAGTTTGGAGAGGAAGTACTTACTTCTGGCTGGGAGTTCAGGTTAAAATTCCCCCAAAGAAATAAAATATAAGGACCAATGAGGGTATAGCCCAGAGGTAGAGCTCTTGCCTAGTATGTGTGTGGCCCTGGGTTCAATCCCAGTGCTGCAAGAACAAAGAAAGAAAATATGAACTCAGCTATTGAGCAGGCATTCGTAGGTTTCTTTTGTTGAATCTCATGAACAAATTTTTACTTGGGGGACTCCCTCTCTTTCATCTAAGCCCTTGTTTTCTAGCTCTGCTAACTCCTTCTGGTGATAGTTGAGCACCTGGCAAGACCTGGGCCAGTCAACAGCATCCGTACCCCTGGTCATAGTGTCCCCAACAAGACAATCAGGCCCACAAGACTAGTTATTCCTTTGACCCAACCAAGAAGCTGCCGTTCCTGGACTTGTCCACGAGTTTTAATTATTTTGGTCTATGTGTATTTTGCCTACCTGTTTTTGTTGATTTTGTATTTGTGGGAAGTGAAAGAGTTTATATTGCTGACTGATGGAATTTTGAAGAGGAGCTAAAATTTCAGCAGATGGAGAATTTGCAGAGGGCCATAAAAATAGTGTGAAAACTATAAACAACACACTGGCTTTGGGAAAGCGCTGAGGAGGTAGGGAGCCCAAGGAAGTTCATCACCCTGCTGTCCTGATCATCGCCACTGGTCTATGTTCCTGTCCTCTGGTGAGGGAGAATGTTTTTTCATTAGCATCACCAAGCTAATTGACTTCCATTGTCTTGTAGTTTAGGCTCAGGGACTTTTTTGACCACCTTGGGGAATTTGGCCTTGGTTTTCCATATGGTTTCCGTCCTTTCCTCTGTAGTTGTCTAGACCCCAATGAAGAAGAGAATGCATTTAAGTGTCAGCACATAAAAAGGCTGATGTAGGCCTATCAAGCAACCCAATAAAGATAATTAAATGTGATAAATCCTTTTTTTAAAGACACTTCTACCTGCTGAATGGTAAAGAGATTTGCTTGACAGGATTCATCACCCACCAAATGTCTCTCAGGAACAAAGGAAGAATATCACATACTGCTGGAAAGTACACTGGAATTCTGCTCTTTTCTTATCCAAAGACTTCCTCTTGCATGTTTGTTCTAGAGACTTTAATAAGTAGGTGAAGGAATGTGTATAGCATTTAATTAGAGAGAGGAGTAACTCGGACTTCTTTCTCCCAAATGTCAGCTCACTGCCCATCAATCTACTCCACAGCATCAGTGGGAGGTTCTGGAAAGATTGCCTTATTCAATGCCTGGAAATTGATGAAATCCTTTTCAGGCCCACTCATTAAAGACCTGGTCTGAACCCACCTGCTCCCTCCGTACAGCTTTTCTACAACTCTGAATTCTCACAGGAAGCTATGGGATTCTCTCTGTCCATGGTAGTGCTGATGGGTGAGGGTGATGTGTCACTACTAAGTCATTACTAATAACACAGTTCTTTGTAAAAAGTTTATATTTCCTCAACTTCAATCAAATTTGAGTTTTCCCCCATAGAACCATTATTCTCACTCTTTTTTGCTATGTGCTTTCTTTACTGGAAGAAATGGAGGAGGGCTACTGTCAATGTGGTCAGACACTGCATATTGTACTATCAGAAAATGCTCTCATTTATACATGGTGTATCCTAGATTTCACAGTTCTCACCTCTAGCCCTCTTAGTCTCAGCCCTCTTGTTCTGGTTTTCACATGACTTTCAAGAAGTGCTGGTCATTTTGCTTCTTCTACTGGACTGACCCCTACATGTTTACCTCTTCAATACTTCTAATGTGTAAACAAAACCATGTCACCTGATGGCTTGTCATCCTACAATTACTCACCAAAACATGGAGAAGAGAGTCCTCATCCTTCTCTTCTCATTACACTCATGACCTTCTCATTATCCTCTTTCCCACCAGCCTGTCCTTTGGCCATTCTACATCAAACAACCTGACCTCATCGTTAGTCCCTGAATACAACACATACTTTGGGGTCTCAGGAACTTGACACTTAGCATTCCTCTGTCTGCCAAGAATGTTTACCACTCTCCACTCAGATACTAACATGACTCTCTCCCTTTGTAAAACTATGTCCCTGCTCACAGGAAAACTCTTCAGCCTTCTTTCTTGATAATGCTATTTAAAATGGCACTTTCTCCACATTATACCTTTACTATCAGCTTTTTGTCTATGTGACCAGAAGAGCTGACAAGAACAACATAGAAGAGGCATACCCAATTGACTCCAGAACTCTGGAAGAACATCATGGTAGAAGGGTGTGGCAGTGAAAGCTAAGGATATGACAAACAGTAAGCAGAGAGAGCTCTGCTCACCGGGATCAAAATACAAATCCCAAAGGCACACTCTCTGTGACCCACCTCCTCCAGCCATGTCCTCCCTGCCTATAATTACCACCCAGTTAATTTCTATCAATGGATTAAGACACTGATTAAGATAAGGCTCTCATAACCAAACCAATTCACCTCTAAACTTCCTTGCATTGTGTGTGTATGTATACATGCACACACACACACACACACACACACACACACACATATATATATATATATATATATATATACACACACACACACACACATACATATATATGTATATATATATGAGATTTGGGGGGACATCTCATATGTAAATCATAATTATCATTTCACATTATTGGACTATTTATCTCTTTATCTCCCTCACAACTGGAATAAAAAGTCCATGAAGGCAAAGACTTTGTAATAATCAATAATAAGTTACAATACCTTGAATGATGATTGAACAAAGTAAGCATACAATACATATTAGTGAACCAGATGAATAACCTACAGGATACTTTGTGCATTTCAAAGCCAATAATGTGTTTAACCTGTAAAGGCCAAATTCCCTATGTAAAAAGATGGTAACTGATTCTGGCACCATCTATTTATAGGGAAAACAAATGCTAATACTTGAAGCATAGTAGACACTGTGTAAATACATATACATATATATATATTAGATATGCAATGATGACCTAATGCTCACAGCTCCAAGGGGAAGGTACTATAATTGTCCTCATGTTGAATATATGGAATCTGAAGAATATGTAGTGCAAGATCTTGGCCAAGGTTAGGTAAATAGTAAATAGCAGAATCAAGATCTGTACCCCAGTAGGCTAGCTCCAGATTCTGAAATTTTAACTAGCAAACTGTTTACTGTGTCTTATATTATGAAACTATTTGGAAGGGCTAATAAGACAGTGATTCTATCAATAGTACTTCTTCATCAAGTATCAACCATATAATTCTCTCTAATGTGTTTTATCAACCAAAGTAAGCTAAAATGTTCTGAGCAAGCCCTAAGTCTTCTGTAATCCACAGTACTTCACACATAAGACACACAGTGAGTATTGATCTATTATTTAAAATGCAGATGCCCTAAAGGACTAAATCTTAATATCTAGACTAAATTGCAATCAGTAGTTTCCACCTTTATTAACTGCTGGTTGAGAAAAATGTGTTCAAAATCCAAAACCCAGCAATAAGCATCCAATTTTTATAAAGGAATAATGAATGTGTGTGTACAGAAAAGAAAATATTTATGTCAAATTTAGCCTCCTTTATAATTTTGCTCATGCAATTCCTGTCTTTTATATTCTTCTAAGTAAATACAAAATACAGCAACTTTTCTCTTTCAAGACAATTGGATATGGAATCAGAGTTTCTGACAGAGATGAGAAGCCTGTGGTTCCTTCACCCTTGTGCATTTGTTCAGGCTTCTTGGACTTTCTTTACTATCTGAATTTCCCTTTGAAAGCACCATGTCAAGCAGGAACATTACGTATACCCTTCAAAATCTATTTTGAGAAAGACTGACTTCTATAAAAAAAATATTTGCAATAACAAATATTCAATAAGCGGTATGGCTGTTTTGTGCTGGAGTAATCCAAAATGATGACAGAAATTGAATTAGTCATTTAAAATAATGGTATGCACACTGTGTTCTTTGGCCTTTTCCATTCAGCATAGGCTATTTTATTTGAAAGCAGTTACAATGACATTTATTGGACAATTCAGAGATCCGTTAGAGCTAAATTTAGCCCCTTTTACTATTTAAATGGAAGGGATAGAAATACTTCTTCTTAGGAGCTACTTAAAAACATTCCACTAAATTAACTTGCCTTCCACCTTCTGAGGGAAATTTTTATATTCTGTTTAGGAAGTTGTGAGTTAGACATCTGGAGATTTTAGCTAATCATGATTTGAAAACTTTGGCTATGACCCCAGAAATCTTCCTCCAAATGTCTTGCTTTGATAGTTGTAAGACATCCAGTGTAAGAGCTGGATCCGACAGCAAGGACTTTTTCAGTCTTCTGGACTTCATCCTCATTTTCAGAACTAATGCTTTTCCCTCTTCAGCTTTCCTGTCTTTATTTTTTTTCCTCTATTGACAACCTGAGTCTTTCACATACTTTTTTCCCCTTCCTCCCCTCACATTCTATTCTTTAAAATAGAATGAACTGTATAAATAGTAAGTTGACTCAGTATCACCTGACTTAAATAAAGCTAGACAATAATATGAAAAAAGAAAGTTTTCGGCCACCTGGATGATGTTGGATATCAGGAAACAAATCTTAGACTTGGAAAAATCTTTCAGACAGCTAAACAATACAAAGTGTAAGAAGATTGTAAATACGTGTGCATGTGTGTTTATGTGCATGTACACACATACACACGAACACACATTGCCTTCATGGGTGAGTAAAGTCTAGTCATATAGCACAACTTAGATAAGCAATGCACCTAGGGTCTTCTCTAAATGATGCCACCACAAATGTTTGATTGAGTCAATTTAGTAAGATGAACTGTCAAAACAAGTATTTAGTACCTTGCAGATAAAAAAAATGTGCTGATTTACTTGAGTTTTCCCTCTTAAGTCCTGGTTGTTTGATATCATATAGACAAGGGCCCACAGCAGCAAGGTAGAGTGCATGCAGCCCATCCAGTATTTACAATATAGCTCTTTAAATGCTAATTTCCTGAAATTCTGTACATTACCACAATAATCTTAAACTAGTTTCCAATGAACCCTTTATTTTATATCATGGTTTTGAAAACTCCCCTATGTACATAACTTAAAATACATTTATACTGATGAGGATGAATCTGATCCCACCCTCCATTCTCTCAGCCTATGTAATCTATTGCCTGATAATATATCAGAAGCATTATCCACATTCTCTGCTTCCTATTTTCCACCTCCCATTCATTCCTCTACCAACCGAAAACTAGTTTCTTACCTCATCATCTCTCCAAGACTGCTCTCTCTTGGAGGTTAGCATAGTCTTTGGATTGTGGGGTGTGATGACTTCTTCTCATCTTTATCTGGTTTCCAGTCTACATAACTTGAGTCCTCAGAGCGTCTTTCTTGGGAAACATGGAACCTTGATTTTTATGGAACAACTCTCTTCCTCTTCTTATTCTCATTCTTTGGCCACTCTCAGTATCTTCTACTCTTTCTTTACCCGAAGCTGTTCCTTAAAAGTCAAATAAAGGGCAAATATCACATGGAATCACTTAGGGAAACAGAACAAGTGTAGTTTCCAGGGCTGGGGATGGGGTGCACAAAGGAATAGATACTGGTCAAAGTGTCCAAATGTTCAATTATAAGATGAATAAATCTTAAGGACATTACACATAGTAATGATAACGATAGTTAAAAGTAGTGTATGCTGGGCTGGGCATGGTGGTGCACACCTGTAATGCCACCCAATTTGGGAGGCTGAAGCGGGAGGATCACACATTGTGGGCCAGCCTCAGCAATTTAGTGAGGCCCTAAGCAACTTAGTCAGAATCTATCTCAAAATAAAAATTAAAAACAATAATGTATACTGAAGATTTGAAAAAATAGCATAGGTCATAAATGTTCTGAATACAGAGGAGATAAAGGTTAATTGTAGGAGGTGATGGGTATGCCACAACTTGATGGTTGAATCATTTATTAACCATTATGGTTACTCCTGAACATTAATTGTCCACCTTTAATACATCTACAACTTTTTATTTGTTTTGCTCAATAAAAAAACAAACAAACAAATAATAGGTGTCAAAAGACATTCCTGTTCTTTGATACCTTCCCTCCTCATAATACACCATGTTTTCCAATTGGCTATTCACCACCATTTGCAGATGTGAAATCTTTGTGGGTATGCTTGCGAATACAAAGCCCTAACAGATCTCTCCCTGAACAACAGTGGACATTTTGAACTGCCTGCCCAGCATCACTCCCTAGATATTCACGGACTCATCACATTTAACATGTTCCTCATGAAATTCTTTTCCTTGTCTTCTAGATCTGATACCCAACCTGTGAATATCAAATAGATATCTATATTCCTTATAATAATTACTTTCTTAAGCATAACACATACTAAACTATCTCTATGTTCTAATGGCTTTACATGCACTGTCCTTTCCTCCTGTGACTACCCTTTATAGTATGTACTACCATGATGATTATTTTTAATGAGATAGAGAAAAATTAAATAATGTTCTGAGCTCATACAGCTAGTAGCAAATTAGTAGACAGTCCTTGACTTTGAACCCAATATGACTGAGCATTCTCAAATTTCATACATGAAGAAGGAAAACGCAGAAAGCAGTACAAAAAGGTATACATCTTAAACTAAACATTGAAAAAAATACCTTTCACTGCAGTCTTTGCTTTTCTGCAGCCAAATTTAAATTGTTTATTTAAACCTATGTTGATATATACAAAATGAGTATTTAGTTTGAAATTAATGTCTTGTGATTTTTTGTTTCTTTTATTATTAAACCATCCCTTTGGTATTTTAGACAATAGGTTGGTTAAAGCTCTTATTGGTCTTCTGCTATGTATAGATCTCATATCTTCAAATACCTTTGAGCAGGCCAATTTTTCCTAAGAAGGCTGTAGAGAATTAGGAGAGTTTGGAATGGATTCTTCTGAAAGCCTCACTGGAGTTGCCCCTGATTGAGCCCAGGAGACATAAATACTTGGAAAGAAGAGAGTTAAGTATCAAGAGAGACTGTGTGCAGTGTGGCTACAAAATGAGGATAGGAGATGATAGAGCTCAGGCCAGCAGTTCTGCCTCTTTCCTATCTGAATCCCTCCCAGATAGCTCATGAACAAAGAACAAGCCCTGTCCCATGAGAGGAAGGAAAGCCATGCAACAGCATGTCTAGCTGACCTGCGATGCTAGTGGCCAAGGCACCCTGTTCTGGAATTACAGCCAATAGTTTGTCACCTGTACAATATAATGACTCTCTCTATAAAAGGTATGCCCTTGACCTCTGCATATTGTAAATCAGGTAACAACTCACGTGGCTTGTCTTTTAATTTCTAATTGCTGCACTGTGAACTGGGTTTGCAATGTACAAAGCTCCTTCATGAACCTCCTTTAGTTTGACTCCTCTAAGAATAATTGGCTTTTATCCTCAGAATCAGATGCTGTTTTTCTGGGTAGCTTTTTATATTAATATTATGAATCTAGGATTTCCAAATTGATGGTTTAGTAGTGATTTTCTTATTAACTCTATTCTTACTGAGGGACAAAGGTAAAAGCAACTGCCTCAGAATTTTTATAATTACTTTATTTTCTACTGAAATTTGTTATTGTCAAAAAAAATACTGATAAAAGTTCATTATTCCATTTCTTTCTCCCCATCCGCAAAAATAAATAAATAAATAAATAAATAAATAAATAAATAAATAAAAAATCAGGTTGAGATACTCAGCATGTTTTTCAGCTATACTTAATGCTAGCAACATACTTATGGGCAAGTCTTCAGGTATTAACAAATAATCTTTACACTATGACAAAATTCTCTGCTTCTCATATCTTGTATTCAAAAGAAAACATCTATTTTGATAGATGACCTTACCTAGTTCTATTCTAGCTTTTGTCCATATGCAAACATATATATGATAATCAAAAAATAAATGAGGCTTTCTTTAGCTTCTTTTCAGACAAATTGAAAATAGCCTATAGTTCTTGGGAATTTCCAGAATCAGGGGAAATAATTTCTTTTTGGTTCCTAAGGAACTTCTAAATGGAGATTTATGGTATAACACTTTCTGGTTCTAAAGAGAGACTTAACAAAAACATGATTGTTATTTCCTTCTCTCCTAGCTACATGATTTTATGATTAGTTAATACACTGTAATCTAGTTGTCCATCCCACATTGTTGGACATTTATATTCTTTTCACATTCTTTTCACTTGTTATTATAAGCAATAGTGAAATACATCATTTTATGACTATAGCAGACATAACTTTGCTGATATGAATTAACCTTTAAATAAATCTTCAGAGATAGAATTAGTGGATCAAAGGCTATAACCATCATTGCTGATTTTTATGTATCTTTATCAAAGCACTGTAATAATTCAAGTGTAGATTTTCACTATAGGAATAGTAGTGAGACTATCAGCAAATTTAAAAATGACTTGTATCTCTTAGGAATCCTCAGAAACGTGGAACAAAGTTTATTTTCTTTTTGGTTCCTAGGGAAGTTCTAAAAGGAGGTTTTTTTAATATTGCAGTTGTGGATTCTAAATGGATATTATGTTGAGTAATGGAATGTGATTGACATCACATCATAGATTCAGTAGAATAAAAAAATCAGAAATAGACGGTGCTGTTTTAATGCATCATAGACGAGGTATCATCTTGGGTTCCCACAAATATAATTTATTTGCAAGAGAAAATCCCAACAAACACAAGTAAAAGGCTGGTTAAAGGCAAAGAGGAAGCGGAAGGAGCCAATGAAAGCTATGTTAACTAGTGAGTGGTGCTTTGAGAACCAGGGCCCAATCCCTCAGGGGATCTTCAGTGGCCTTGTAAGATGCACTATGGAATTACTTGTCAGAGAAGTTAAGGAACTGGGTATTTTTCTAAAAACTTGAATGAGGTTGCCTAACGTATGTCAGATTCTAGCATTTTTCAGACTGCCCTACTCTCCTGGCACTAGAGAAATTTGTCAAACATAGAAAAAAAAATTAAATCCTTTGTAGTGAGAAGCAAGCTATCAGTGTGGTCAAGAAATGTGCAATGAAGCTGTAAGTGATCTCAGAGGCAGATGAGTGGATGTGTAGCATCTGTTCCACCTGGAATAAGGGCCTCTTCCTAATAATGTTGAGGCCGAAGGAAGAATGAAACTAAGAACCTGCGCCTTATCTCTATCAGTTTACCACGCCAAAAGCAGGCTTTGGGCATTGCACTGTGGTCAGAAGAGCTCTTATGTGATAGATGTGGTATAAACACACATGCATCAAGTGAGCCAAAGACTTCAGAAAACAAGATTTCTGACTAAATTTTCAAGTTAAAGAAAAAGTAAATTTAAAAAATAAAATTTAAATTTCTTGTTTTGTTAACAATCATGTTTGAAAGTTTTGTTTTTTTTTTATCTGTTTCAGTTAGAAATGTCCAGCAAATATGATTAAAGAGTTGTTTGATGATTAGGACATTGTAAGGCATAGATCATTTGTATGAGAGTCAATTAACTGTGCCACAGACAAAGGATAGTAAAATATATGGAGGTCCATGTTGAACATGAATTGATTCTAGGATATAAATTTTCCTCATCAAGTCTTCACTTATTGAATTTTTTGTTAACTTTTTTATAGGTTTTATTGATATATAATCTATATATCACAAAATTCACCCTTTTAAGTAGACATTTAACATTTTTTTAAAGAGAGAAAGAGAGAGAGAGAGAGAGAGAGAGTTTTTTAATATTTATTTTTTAGTTTTCGGCGGACACAACATCCTTGTTTGTGTGTGGTGCTGAGAATCGAACCCGGGGCCACACGCATGCCAGGCGAGCGCTCTACCACTTGAGCCACATCCCCAGCCCAAACATTTAACTTTTTAAAGTACTTTTCTGAGTTGAGCAAGTATCTCCATTATTTAAATTTAAAGTGTTCTTATTACTCTTAAAATAAATCCCATCGATAGTCACTTCTTACTCTTAATTCCCTCCACAAATAATCTACATTGGGTCACATTTATTGGCCTACATGGATTGGCCTAATTTGGGCATTATTTTATAAGCATAATCCCACAATATGTGAACTGTTGTGTATGGCTATTCTATCAAAAACATGCTGAGTAAGACATTCGTTATTGTTTTTTATCAGGTAAAATGTATAGGCATAATTGAGAATATGCCAGAAGTTGTACTATTCATGTTCTAGTTCTTCTAGATGTTTTTTTTTCTCCTCGGTTAGTGATACATGTAAATACTTAAAACGTGAATTATTCTCTGAGCAGGAATCTGAAGTTCAATAAGAAGGGTTGGGAAAAATTATTTGAAAGAAATGGAATAGGTTTTTGAATAACGACTCAATTAAACTGAAAATTCTCAACATATTAATGAAAAATGATAACTCTGCCATCAGAGGAGAGATTGGTCAGAAAATAATTCAAGAAAAATCATAATCATAAGAAAAAAGTTAGCTGTGCCTCTCCGAGCCCCACCAGGGCAGACAGAAGTAGGTCACTAAATTTGAGGAGCATATTGCCATTTGAAAGATTATCCCTGCTGTGGAGATGGACATGTCAGGCTGTTTTTGTCTCACCCCACTAAGCCTAAAATCATCTAATTCGCTTTCCTTGCTCTAATTCCACACTAATCAAGAAAGTTTCTGATTATAATTTGGTTTCCCACATTGGTGTGCCTACAGGGTAAAAATGTGCTGGCCCTGCTGATGTAAGGATTCCAGTCCACAGGATGATTATATTTCTTGTTGTAAATTAATAAATTAGCCTCCAGATCTGCATCCTTCTCAGAAGGGGCTGATCTTGACGTGATGTCACCCAAAATTAATTGTTTGCCCAGATTACTCATGCCCACAGATGTCACTGTAAAACGGCCGCTTGGTGGGACTTCTCCAAGCATGGCTACAGAGTCCCACTCCCCAAACTGTAGGATCATCCTTCCCAGTTGAAGCATCTGCAGGCTGTTGGTCTTGACCATTAGGCTGGAAACTCTTCCAGGGAAAACATTTTCTGTATAAATTTGAAAGTCAGGTAGGGTGTGGTTGGAGAAGGTAGATCACTGGGAAAACTGGGGTATATAATTTTTGTCCCTGTTAAGGGGTTTTCTCTCTGTTTTCTTGTGTGGTGTCCTGAGCTGTTTTCCTTCTTCACACTCTTCGGCCATGATGATCTGCCTCACCTCAGGCTCAGAGCAATGGAGCCAACCACCTATGAACTGAAACCTCTGAAGTGGTAAGTTCCAAAATAAACTTTTCCTCCTCTAAAATTGCTCTTGTTGGGTCTTCTGGTCACTACAGGAAAAAAAAAAAACTGACTTAAACAGGTACATGTTCCTCATAACCATCTATTTCAATACTTCTTTTATTGATGGGCCATGACCAAAGGAAAACATTTTGCTGTTGTTTCGCCTCTCTGAATACCATTTCTAAAGTCATTTGGCAACCTGAATCAAAACCCAGATCCCAAACCCGAAAAGAGGAAAGGTTAGTTAAATAGCAAAAAGTAGACAGGCGTGTATTAGCTTAGGGGAATGTTTGAGATCAGAGATCCTGAGATCTCTCTACTTAGGGTGAATTCTGGCCTGATTATATATGAATCTTACCAAGATAAATGCATTTCTCTTTCCTGGAGCAGCCCCCTCTCATTTTCCCCTCTGCATACTGCACCTGATGGGCTTTTTGGAGTTCTTGCTGTTTCTGCAGATTGGTGTCTGCGTACTTGAGTATTCTGCTCTCTGCAACCCATGCATTCCAATTTTACTCCAACCACCATAAGGTATAAAGTATTTCATTTGTTTGTCCTCAACACACTTTTCTTCATAAAAGAGAGGCCCATGAAAGCACAGCACTCTCTTGCCCTCCCAGGGTTTCGGCTTAGGGTTCTGCTTGGGCGCCATTTATAAGTGGTTCATCATCTCCTCCTTCTCCCATCACTGGCCGTTACCACCGCCTACTCTACACCCCACCCAACTTTCGCATCAGTTGTGTGGTCAGGCACAACCAGCTCTACATCCTGGTCCATATTTGCCTGCACCTGTAGTCCTCACAGCACAACCACCCGGATAGCCTCAGCTCTGGCCAAAGGCTGCGCCCTGTGCCTGCGTCCTGGGCTCCTGCTGCCCTAAGTGCATTTCTCTATGCTCTGGTCTCCACATATGTAAAATGTGTCATTGGTGGTATCTTCTTCAGAGAATCGTTACAAGAATTAAATTAAATTGTTAAGTTCAATGACCACATAGTAGATTTTTGCACATTTTTAAACTTATTGTACTTGCTACTGGTTTGATAGGCCTCAACTGTTAACCTGCAATACTACTGTTTGGGTTGGATATTGTAAAACAGTGATGGTGTTGAGTGTCTGTGTAACCTGCATAGAAGCCTCTTTGATTCATTCTCTGGAATTTCAACGGAAGCAAGATCATTGTGTGCAGACAGAACAACTGTCACTGTGCAACATTTCTGAAATATACTCTGGGGTCTGCTGATTAAAACTTTCTAACTTGATCTTGATCTCAGAAACCTCACCACTCTCCCAGATTCGGTGGGGTAACCAGAAGATCAAGTAATGGTTACACGTGTCAATTTCTAGGATTCCTTTCAACTCTTGACCGGTATGCATCGTGTCTGTTCACAAACATCTATGCAATTGCTCTTCCTCTTACTGGTCAGTGGTCTTAGAGTAAACTGAAGCGCTATGCCAGGTAGCTGAGGTTCTTCCAGAGACTTAGATATTTGATGGTCTGATACTGCTGTGGGTAATGACGTTTCACACCTTTGGAATGCAAAGGTCCAAGGTTTTGGACTAGTTCTGTTTAAGCATCTTATTATACTATAATAAGATATATTGAGGTATTTTTGTTTAATCTGCTGTTATTATCACTGTCCTACCTTGTAGATAGGTATGTTTAAAAAGTAATAATTACCATTGCATTCCCAAGACTTGTTTGCATCAATATTCTATAGGTCTGAAATGTAATAGATAGCTTACTTGGACATCTTGCATGTAATAGGACAATGACTAAAAATAGAAATTTTCTGTCTTTCCATATTCCCACATATTTCTTATAGTCTGTCAGCAGAGTTACCCCAGGTATAGTCTTAGGTATTAAAATTGGAAGAATGTCAGTTTTGCTAGATGTTTTCCAGATTCAATGTGATATAAAGTATTTTAAAATCTACAGTGATGACTCTTTGTGTAATTCTCTATTCAGTCTAAATTGAAGGAAATAATTACATTTCAGTCTTACATAGATAATTGTCTTTTTTGTGTTAACATAATGTTCTTGAATTTGTGTGTCCACAAGGGATCCTGGAACAAATGCCCTATGCACACTTAAGGACAACTGTACAGCAGATGCCCAAACTGTTTTACTAGAGGTATTTATTCCTATTACTCAGTTTATACAAGAGCAGTATATTTGCATCCTAATATGCTTAATTCTTACACTTGGTAAAACTAAATCATTCTGTAAAATTCACAAGAAATAAGAATTTATTCTTGGAAGAGTAGTGAATTGGGAGTGAAAAGATGAGTCAGAAAGTTTTATCTCTTCATCCAAAGCATCTGTGTAGCTAGCATTTTCCAAACTTCTGTCAAGCTCATCTCAAATGCTGGGTCCTTCAGGAAGTCTTTCTACATAAAGAAAATTATTTTGGGATAAAATTTTTCAACAATTCAGTTACTATATAAGAGAACAGTTTGTGTTTTGGTTTTCATTAGTAGCCTCTGTGAACAGAAATGGAATATACCTACTGTTCCAATATTTTCTTTTAAACATTGCAGCCTCAAAGTCTACATTTGGTTAAGCATTGCCATTCCCTAATAAAAACACAAGTCACTAGAGAAATCAAACACAGCCAATAATGTCCTGTGAAATAATTGCTTTTTAGTCAACTCACACTTATTGAGTGTTTATTACATGATAAGCATTGAGTTAGCTGGAAGCTGGTACTCTTAGTTGATATGTGCATGCCTTTACCTGAAAACATTCTGATTTTGCTTTGGAAGAAGGATCCATATGAAAGCTTAGATGTAGAAACTCACTGGTATAGTGACAGAACACGACTCATTTAATTCCAATTCATTTAACTATTTCAACAACCAGCAGTCCCACAGACTTACCACCTGTTTCCCTCAGTTCATTTATAAATCATTTGAATGCTGCTTCAGTTCTGTGTTTGGGGAGTAAACTAAAAATCTATTTACCAAAATGATTAATATCCAAGCCTACTCGGTGATATGTATAAAAAATTTATTTTTTTCAAATAACATGTTTGCTTGAAAAATTGGGTGTATTATAGAGGGTGAAAAAATTCTGCTTCATGTTATCTGTAATCCATGACTTTCTGAAGATGAAGGGCCCTCTTCATCCTATGTATTAGATATAAAGGGGCTGGCAGCTGGCAGCCATGGGTTGCTTTTATATCCTTGAACAGAAGTTCCTCTGAGATGTAAAAATATTATTTTATTCTAGGATTGCTCAATTCCTGGTTTTAGCTAAAAAGAAGGAAAAAAAAACACTGTAGATTTCAAAATATAATGAAATGTGCTTCTTCCTTGAGTTCAATTCATTAAAAAAAAAAAAGCCATAGTCAAAAGTCTCAGAAGTTCACAGTGTTAACATGACTAACATCTATGCTGCTAAATAGTGTGTGTGTGTGTGTGTGTGTGTGTGTATGTGTGTGTCCCTGTGTTCAACTTTGTGGACTGACCAGGTTAATTTTTCTCTTTTTTTAATGGGTGTGGAATTCCGCAACTAAACAACTTTTGAGGATTTTTTTTCTACTTTAACAAATGCATTATTTACCTATGGTACTAAGTAAAAAAGCAGTGGTTTTGGAATCTGAGTTCTGAGTTCCAACACTGACTCTCTATCATCCCAAGTAAGTCTGTGATCCTCTCTTTTTGGTGTAAACAGTGAAAGCCAATGGTCAAGATTTCCTAAGAGCCTTTTCACCTTGGCCTCTCCAGGGCTGTGCTACCCAGACACCAAGACCCTTATCATCTCAGAGACTTGTATTATTTTCCTCTGTGTTCAAATATCAGTGAAGTTTTTCAAGTTGCTTGAAGGGCCAGTTCTCTGGGCAAGGAATTTTAACTTATTCCCATGCCACTAGGATACTATTGCTAAATCATTTTTATAATAAAATTTGGTGCTAATTTTTCTTGCACTTTAAAACTAATTTTGTTTTGTTTTGTTTTGAAAAATATCCAAACCCCTTAACAATACCTTCAAACCCACACAATGTGACTCCTGTGTACCTTTCCTGTCTTGCTACACAGAGTTTTCCATCTTTCCTCTCATAGCCCCACATATTTGAACGTGCTCAGTTTCCATTTTGATCCTGACATGCCACCTTCTCCTTTGTCTTGAGAACCCTCTTGCTCTGTGTTTGGCCTGACTGACTTCTGCTAGTCACCCATAGTCCTGCATAGATGTTGCTTCAGGGGTGCATTTCCTGAACACCTCTCTGGTGGTAGACAGAGTAATAGCTCATCTGGTATGCTCCTCCAGCTCCCTGTATTCCTGTATTCCTTAATGCAAATGCCACCTCAATTGATCCCCTTCTGATTTATTTTCTGAGTGCAAGATATAGAATGGGTTCTCAGTGAACATTCATGGAATGAATGAACGAAAGATGGTAACAAATGGAAGGAGAAAGATGCCTATAGCATTTATTAGTTGAAAAGTTCTCTCTCTCCACTTCCCAATCAGCCAAGGTGCTCCCTAGTCTTATCCAGGCTGAAGTTCCACTTTTAGATCAATAGTGGGTGGTCAACAAAGACAATGGCATCATCTACAGAATGACTCAAGTTACCATATCAGGCACTGTCTCCAAACACTTGTATTCAATGGCTACTTATATTGTGCCATCCTTCTGCTGCAGGACTTCATGGTCTCCCTATTTCCTACTATTTTTATTTTATAAATTCCTCTGATTGGCATAAATTACCTCCATGATCGCCACACATACAGCCTATTAATACCAATCCCCTTTTCCTCTTCTGTTTCTATTATACCCTCTAAATATTGGGACAACTCATTGTTGCAGCCAAGCATAGGTGGATACTCCCATTTCTCTGTCTTCAGAAATGGTTATTTGCTCCATGTGGGATGTTCCCACTCCCTGGCATCAATCCCAATCCTATCCACTTGCAAGGAACATTGTGAACTATCATTGTCAGATCATCTAAATTGAGCAGCATATCAGATTCACCAGCTGACATCATGAGAACCTCTTTGGGGTCTCAGGAGTTGCTCCATCCAAATTCAGTCCACAAATGTGTTTTGTAGTACTTATTTTTTTAAAAAAAATTATACATGGACACAATATCTTTATTTCATTTATTTATTTTTATGTGGTGCTGAGGATTGAACCCAGTCCCTCACATGTGTGAGGCAAACGCTCTGCCACTGAGCCACAACTCCAGGCCCTGTAGTACTTATATTATACTTTTTAAAAATGTTGTTTCATTGTCAATGACTGAAAAAAAACAAGGGAGCACAAAAGTAATGATTTAGGGGCATTTACTTAAAGATAGCTTGAGATCGGCCAATAGTGTAGGGCCAAAATTCCAGAGCAAAAATCATTTGATGTTGATTTAATGGCCCAGGACCTCTCCAGATGCCAGCATCCTCACCTGGCCCCTATTACCTATGTATGTTACTTGTCTGGGTTCCACAAGCGTTTGAGTTTGAGTTTGAGTTTGAGTTTGAGACCTTAACAATCAACCACCAAACAAGGGACAGTGCTCACTACCAACTTCCCCACCATATGTTTATATTCCAACTGATTTTATTTCTATTCACGTTTCTCAAGGATTATTAGTATCAAACTATTTCTCTGTCTTTCTTATACAGAACATCCACACATTCTTGGTGGCCCCTGAGATAACACGGAGGTACATGTAGTCTGAGAATTTTAAAAAGCTTCAAGCTATAGCTTCAGCAACATATGCTTCTTCGAAAATACCGGAATTCATCGAAGTGCCGACTGTTGGAATTTCAATTTTCTGTTATAAATCATCTTCTCTCTTTTTTATTTGATAGCTGAAAGCTGACACAAATAATTATTTCCTGTTAGATATTGAATAGAAAATCTTAGGAAATAGTGTTGAGACTGTCTGGGCGGGGGTGCAGACAGGAGAGGGGTAAGTAATGAAGGCTTTCCTGAGTAATAGCAATATTGTTATTCACATGGTATGACAATTATTCATTATTAGGTACATTCTCTCAAAACACAACACCATTCTTATCTTTCTGTGCACAAGGCAGAGAGTATCTCAAACTTCTTCCATAATATTAATGTTGCAAACTTCGTTCTGAATGCCACCTAGATTCAGCGGTAGACAGCAAACAAAGACTGGGTCAAGAGACACTGAAGAGGACAGAGAAGCCACAAAAACATCATTCAGAAGCAGGATTTGATTTATTTGGGGGTTATTTGGGGGGCACCCTGAATCAGAAATGTATGGGAATTGAGAAGTGAAAGACTTAATATACTGAAGTATTTTAAAACTATATTAAGACTCTGAAAGTAGTTTGGGTTTCTCAGAAAATAGTGAATTTCCTGCCATAGCAGTGTTCTACACATAGGATGACTATTCATGGGTAAGAAGGTGCTGAAGCATCTAACATCCTCTCAGGTTACTGATAGACTATGTATGGTCCTGTAGGGCAAACTTATGTGTCAAACTCTAAACTAAAAATCTGTTCATATTTATAGAAATATTATGGTAGTTTGTACTAGTTGTTAGAGTTATGAATCATCCCTAATTTTTCCTTTAAATTTTTTGAGTATCTTAAAATAAGCACATTTATTTCTTAAATAGAAAAAAAATATATTAACAAATTTCAAAGAGACACCCACACTCCTTCCTCTCTGGGTTGCCTCAGGAAGCCAGCACTGCTATACTAACTGAGAAAATCAAAACTTAAATTTGAATCTTTGCAACAGGTAAATATTGCATAAGAAAAGATGAGGTACCTATTACAGCTTCAAAACCAGATTTCAATTCCTCCCTCTCCATTAAGTATTCTTGGTTACCTTAAAAGGGTAGCATCCATGCCTCCAGAATTCCTTATAGTCCATCCAATAGCTGTAACCTGTGAACTACTTATCACCTTGTCATCCACTCTTGTTTGTTTATACTTCCTATCCAGTTAGAGTGTAAACTTTTAAGTAACATGTCCCCTGGCAGCAATTAGTAGAGCACTTAATGGACGTGTAGGCATGTGGTTTAAATGCCTCTAGTGTACACATTGCCACTTTTCAAAGATAACCATGTCTCTGCCAGGTTCACTTTTCTTCATCTTTATATTTATGGATTTTTGTTAAAATATAAACTATAACTAAATGATAAATACATTAAGTATATGCATAAAGTTATATATAGATATAATAATACATTTCCAAACATGAGATATTTCATATACCATTTTTAAGCAGTATGAATGTGTTTGTATATGTGTCCCCAAAACATAGAGAAATAATAGCACAATAACCCCACACAAAGATCAAAAGTTATTTCCACTGATTTTTAGAATACAGTATATTTCTTTTTCATTTCATTTGCTGTTCTCAAGCTAAACTTCTCATTTTTGTTTTACATAATATTTTCTTGTTCTGGCTATTCTAACTTTCATTGTCATTTTCCCTAAACGTGTGTGTGCATACACATGCATGTGTGCACGCTCGTGTGTGCACGTGTGCACGCACACACACACACACACATAAACTAATAAAAAACTGAGGGACTGGGGTGGTGGCTCAGTGATAGAGCACCTGCGTAGCATGTGCGAGGTACTGGGTTTAATTCTCAGGACCCATATAAGTAAATAAAATAAAGGTCCATTGACAACTAAAAAATATTACAAAAAAAAGTAGAGACAAATTTCAAGTGTATAAAGGAGATGGGGGCTGATGACATTCTTACTATGTATTAATATAAATTTCCACTATGTGTAAAATCACAAATGTCAGAGGATATATTTTGTAAATTCATGCTTAGGAGCATAGTTATAGCCAAAGGACACTTAGAAATGTCACTAATTTAGTTTATATTAAAATAATATCTTTTCCAAAAAAATACCTATATTTTAAATGGGTGGGTTTTATGCTTGGCCATGTTAATGCCAATATTGGTCATTCTTGGTACACTTCCATTTTCATAACCATATTTATCTCTGGATAAAATAAGGCAAGCCAATAACTTATCCAATTTTTTTTTTCAAAGAAATAGCTTAGGATATGCTAGTACAATTCAGTATAGCCAATTCTCAATTTCCCTCCCAGGAGCTAGTAGAAAATAATGGACCAGTGTGAAGTACAAAAGCCTCATTCTCCTGCCTCAAAGCTGGACAAATTCCATTGTACCATTTACTGATTCCTCAGGGATCAGCCCAAGCAGGGACCTCACATGAATCCGTGTGTTTACTGCTCTTTCTTCTGCTTCCTTCACACACAGATTTCTCCATGGAACATTCATTAGACAGATCACATGCACACAAATCTTTATCTTGGGCTAGTCGTTTAAGAAATAAAGTCTAAGACAGATTACCTTAAAATCAGAGGGAAAGAACTAAAGTATGCATCTTGATAATAAATATTTGAAAATGATATTCCTAGTAGATAAGAATGTTTGGGATAGTCTTAATGGAGAAGTAAGTGAGGTTTTAACTTTACAACAGTGGTAGATTCTTAATTGGAAGAATTTTTGCTCAATGGAAGACAGTTGGCCTATCTGGTGACATTTCTGGCTGCAGTGTGTGGGAGTAGGGCAGGTGCTCATAGCATCTCATGTTTAAGCAGCATGCTGCTAAATATTCTTCAACACACTGGACATTTTCCTATAACAAAAGATTATAGGGCCCAAAATGTCAGTAGTGCCACTGCTGTGAGGTCAGTGAGCTTGTTCACTCTGTGGTGTGTAAAATTCTGATGTTTTATCTCTGAGATGTACTTGAGAAATGCAGTGCCTAATGTGCCTATACAGTCTTTTAGTCACATTGCTTTGGCCCTATTTCAAATCTGAAGTGTATTCACTTCTGTTTCCCTGACTTCATAGATTTTTATTAAAGTCCTATAATTTGGAAGTCAAAATAATCAACCCAGACACAGGTTGGCATGCATTCAGAAAATAGTTAGAGGGGACATTTGATGGACCAAGTCAAATTTTTCTTTTGAGCAGATAATTGCCCCTTTCTTCTCTGCACCTGCTATGCCTAACTACATTCTTATGTCAGAAAAGGATTAACTCTTATCTAACTAAATTTGTATCATGTACCTGGCAAGGCAGTTTTTCAGGGTGGATTTTGTTTTGTTATATTTTGTTTCTATTATTTTGGCACAATAAATTTAGAATTTTTGTTATACATTTATTTATGTATTATATCATATTACATATTATTTGTGGATATATAAGTGAATATATAAGAGTATACTAACTCATATATGTATTTATTGATTTCTATAATGGTAGTTATTAATATTAATATTCCCAAGGAATATGGGTCACTCCTCTTTTTGTGACTAGGGAAAGTAGAAGTAAGTTTGAAATTATACTTTGTGACTCTAGAACTGGAGCAGCCTCTGTGCACAGCTTTGCTAATTGGGGATGTACTGTTATCCAGAAAGCAACAATGGATGTAAATTCTGCTACCTTACTTCTTGTCCAGGGCAATGCCCTGTCTCATTGTGTTTGAAATATATCACTCAGATCATCTGCAGTGCAGTTTGAAATTCAGCTGACTCCATTTTGTGCTGGCTTTGAACCCATCTGGTGCTCCAGTGCAATGGGTTTCCTTGGATTATTCAAATACAGCTGGAAGACGAGATGCCATCACAACAATGGTTAATGGCTTTCTCTTTGCTCCTGGTGGGTTTTAAGCAGAATCTGGAAGAGGTGTGGCTTTTTGAAAGTGGGAAACTTCAGTGGCAGCTCAGAGAAATTTGATCTGTGATATTTTGGATTTATTTTGCTGAATAATGAACAGATTATAGAATATAATTCTTCACAGTAGATTTCATAATAGAGCTCCTTTAAGTTGTATTACACCAAGTACATTTACAATATGACTTAATTTTAAAAAGAAAAGGTTCAAAACATTCCCGGAAACAGTTCTTTTCAGCATTAAAATTACAAGTCATTGACAGAATTAGGAGACACCTTATTGATCATAGCTTAGATTCTGATGTTTTATCTCTGAGATGTACTTGAGAAATGCAGTACCTAATAGTCCAGAGTCCCTTGACCTCATCAAAACTCGGATTTGAAAGCCTCTGCTTTATAAAAAAAAAAGTGTTCACATACCTAGAGGGTTTTTTCCTGAGCTAATGATGACATTCCTTGGCAGAGCTTCTCTTCCTTTGGAAAATGTGCTCAGACAATCTTGACTCTGGGAATCACAGCTCTTTAGAGACTCTTTCACAACTCAGGAATCTGTTATTGCCCCCAATGCCAAAATCATCAGCCTTTGTGGGGAGATAATCAATCAACCTGATGGTTCAATAAATGCTTGTTCAATTGCATTGAACTGGGTTTGTTCACCCATCCATCTAACTATGCTAGCCTCTGGGGACCCATGGTGAAAACAAACAGAGGTGGATGTGGACCAGATGCTCTCTTGATGGGTCTTTGTGGCACAATTCTGATACAAAGACTGGGATGGCCTCAGCACACCAAAGCTCTTCCCCTGTCTGCTCTCTGAAGCTTGAAATTCTTTACATAGTAATGGGCATCCTTGGGAGACAATGAGTTCTTTGGAAACTAAGTTGTTTAAGTGTTTAACCAGAATACAGAGTGAGCATTGATTCAAATGTTAAGCTAAAGAACTGGGTCAGACTCCATTGTCCTGGATCATGATGTTTGCCCTTCTACCTTATGCCCTTCTTTACTCTTCCTAGTAACAGACCCAGAACTGCATGGTATAGAAATTGGCCAGAAACTAGTCAGAGCCAAAGGAAAAATCTCTACCCTGACTCACATTTATGGATGCAAAGATTGGCTCATTGGCCCACGACATCCCAGATGAGGTGTTCCCTAGGACTTTTAAATGGGAATATGAGGTTTCTCTGAACCTAGTGCTGTCAGTGCACCTTCCCTTTCTCTTGCCCTAAGAAGAAAACAGACTTGCAAATCTGGCTCTGGAAGTAGAAAGAGCCTTGGTTCTAAAAACACCAGTGTCCAGAAATGACTAAGGGTTACCAAGTGATTGAAAATATAGGTTTTAGAACCAGACTGCCTGGATTCAAATCCAAAGCTTTTTACTAAGACACCTTGATAAAATTAGAAATCTTCCCTTTGCCACAGTATCACCCTCAATAAAATAGGGATAACAGTGTCTACCTCATAGGACACTGGCAGATTAAATATGTCCTCCAATTGATTTCTCAAACTCTTTACTACTACTCCCGTGGAGAGCTGAGATCTATTTTCCCTCCTCTTAAATGTGAGAGGAGACTGTTTTACAATACATAAAAAGCCATACTTTCTGGTTCAGACTTCTAATTTCCATATCTTGGAAGACTCCCTGTCATGTCCCTAAGCTACCTTGTATACTGGCAAGACCTTGGGAACGTACTGAAATTATGTGGAAACCTAAAAAGGCCTAGCTAAATCCAGTCTTCCAGTAGTCCCACCAAAGCATTATGGGTGTTTTATGAACCACTCTGAATGTTCTAGACCTTCTCAGCCTTAGCGACACACCAAAATCTAGTGACTTCTACAGTGCCATATTGAGTACACACTCTGCCTGAAATCCTGGTCCACATTCTCCTGAGGTATAATAAAACAGTTGTTGCTGTAAGCTACCAGGATGTCCAAAACAGTTGTTAAAAGATTAAGTGAATTAAAATAGATGAAGCTCTTAAATAGTAGCCTGATAATAGTATTATTTCAGAAACTCATTATTATCATTACCCTGATTCTGGTCTCTCACAACTTCGATTATTCTGCTCATTACTCAATATTTCATCATCATGCTAGTCTTCTAATTAGTCCACTAATTTCCCTGCAATCTGCTTAGAACTGAGGTCCTGGCTTCAAGTGACTTTGAGCTTATACAATGTTTAAGATCCTTAACAACCTAGAGATTCTGATTCCACATGGATAGTCCATTACACAAGACATACAAAGAGAAATACTTTTCCTTTTAGCCATTTTTTTTTCAGTACTGGTGATTGAATCCAGGGTCTCACACATGCCAGGTAAGTGCTCTACTGCTGAGCCACATCTGCAGCCCTGTTGGCTCTTTGTACAGCTCTAATTTTGTTAATATGTGCAAGAAATTGTGATTTTATAATAAAACCAAACACATAAACAAATTCTTTATTCTCCCAAAGTTACGTAGGTACAAATTCTGCCTTTTACTGTTTTTTTTTAAATTTTCATTAGAATATTTTATGAAAGGAGCAGAAATATCCATGTTACAAAGAATATTGGTGAAAGATCCACATTTCGGAGTCCTCTGGAGTGAAACAATAAAGGAAAGAGAGAGAAAAAGAAAGAAAAATTAACCCAAAGGACAATAGTAAGCTGAGAGAAGCCAGGAGTTGTTCATGCAGGTGTAAGAAAACAGAGTTCAGAAAGCATGTGCAAACATGTGTTATTAGCAAATCTCAGACACTATCTCCAAGCCCCAGCCTTGTTTGGAAAAAGGAGAAAGGAGGAAGAACCTTTTGTCCTCTATTTTTGGAGACTTCAGATGCCATCTGTTTCTGCAAATGTTTTGAAAAAACGTTTTCCTAAAAAAGTGCACCTTTTTTTTTTTTTTTAAACTTTTGCCCTTTGTTCTTTCTAAATGCCTCTGAGAGAGTTGAGGGGAAGGTGTCTGGGTTGATTGATAAGGGACAAAATTCAAGGTGATTTTGGCTGGAGGACCAGCAGAAGATACAAATACATTTTCTTTCTGTGTTCACAGCCATTCGAACCCACAGGAAATGTTTATCCTTGACAATAGAAACAGAATACTCAGGTTCTCTGCTGGTGAGACTTCAGGCAACATGTTCCTTCATACAACTTGTGGAGTACATGACTCTGTCATCCTCCCAATTAACCCTACTACCTGTTCGCTGCATGTAAAAACCCTTTTATGGGGACAAGTCGTCTTTTAGAAGGAGATTCGTATTTGATATGAACAGCTGTCTAAAGAGCATAATTCCCCCCATTCTTCTTTGCTAAAGAAGTCCCTCAGGTAGCCTTTGAGTCTGGAGGGAGATGGTTTCATTCAGAGTTCCAAGTGTAGGGCTGACTGATGGGGCAGGAGGTATCACTCTCAAAATAGTGTTTGATCTAGGAATGGGAATTTTACTTGGTCCAATGAGACTGAAGGGAAGATCAATGACTTTATAATTGTGGGAATCATTTTTTAATTTCTAATTTCTGGCTGCTTGATGTGAATAAAGAAGTAGGCCAGTAAAATCGTTAGAGAAAGTCATCTTTCCACAAGGGCATCCAGACAGAGCCTGAAGTCAAGGCTGTGTATGGTAGCAAAGAGAGACAGGCCCCTGATTATGCCACTGAGTTGTGGACATGGCTTGCCTGAATCCTGGCCTAATGCAAGACTTATAGTTAAAAATTCATTCCATAATCATTGAGGCTTTTCTGATATTTGCAACCCAAATTTGGCTAAATTGGAAAAGAAATAGTATTTGAATACCAAAAGAGCTGCTCTTTATTTCCTTCTATTAAATTTTAACATGGGGAAGAGAAAGCATAAGTTACACATACAGACCCAGGATAACAGAAGAGAGGACAGACAAAGATGAACTGAAAGACCACAGAACATAGAGACCAGCAGAGCTCAAAGAAAAAACTAATGAATCCACAGCTTCACCATGACCTGTTTTAAATTTAGCTAACTCTAGACTAGTGTTTGTTTTTTTTTTAAATTCAAAATACTTGTAAAACTCCCTACCATGTATTAAGCCAATGGAAATGCAAAAATTAACAAGGTACACATTTTGCCATTTAGAAATTTATATTTAAATAGTCTATAATAATATTTAAAACTTTAGAAGCTCCTTCCAATTATACTGCCTCATTTAATTTTTAGATTAGCCCTATGGGCATGTACGTATTTCACCGTGTTGTAGAATAAAATCAGAGGCTCAGTTCCCCATAGTCATATCCGAGCATGTTGTGAAGCTCAGGTTTCAATCCCAGTCTGATTGTATCCATCTTGCCTTGTTTCTCACACTGCACCATCCTCCTTAGAGAATACAAGATTCAGATACATCATCCCCAGTCACCCTAGGTATTGCAATCCTATTTTGTAGAGGAAATTTTTAGATAATACAGGGAGAATAGGATTTTCCTAAGGCCCAAAGCTCTGAATGACATAAGGATAGGGTCTGGTACTTTGGCAGGACAAAGCTGTTCATTTCTTGGGTGTCTGGAAGTGATTTAAAATATACCTGCAGCCACGGAACAGAAAGAGAGAGAATGGCTCACAGTGAGAGTGAATTCATTAGATCCAGATTCTGATGACTTAGCAGCCTGGAAAGGGACCAAAACAAACCCTTTGCTTCATGATGGTACCCCGTCTTTACTAAGTGGAGGTGGAAGATACAATTTTGAATCATGATTTCTAAGTCAATCACATACATATATCATAGTGGATCATTCATGATTTTTCCTTATATGGCTCTATTTATTGGCCAAGTTCCTGATGAAGGCTGATAATTGTCCATAGGACCCAAGCTACTTAACAGGCCATAGATAGCCCCTTTCTATCTAGCTCATGTCAAACTTTCTATTCTTATCAACTCCTTCTAGTATTATATTAAGTTCCCTAAATTTACCTCACTCTGAATTTCCTCTCTTTCATTATTTCTATTTATCTGGTTGCCATGTTGTCTTTCCACCTTTTGGAAATGTAAACTCTTAATGTGCCTTCAGTTCCCATCTCTTGGAATCACAGTAGTTAGCCTGCTCCTGCACTTCCCTGTTGTCAATCTTATGGAAGTCCAGTTATGCTGTTCATATTTGTTTAAATTCCTCACCAGCCTGGATGATGCTAAAACATTGCCTTGTTCACTGGTATATTCCCAGTAGCTGATGTGACACGGTCATTAATATTTTATTGGATGAATTCTAAAAGAATGTGTAGGGTTCTCTAAATGTTTAGCACTCACCACAGAAATAGCTTGGCTTCCAGAAAGGAGAGTTTCCTGGACTTGGTGATAGATGGGTTAGAACTCATATCATCCAAGAAATATTCTCTTATTAGATGTCTATTATTCAATGCATTATTTATATAAAATTCATTTGCATCCACCTTATAAAGATGGCAAGTTGAATGCATGTACTTCTATTTGCCCCATTTCTCAAGCCCCACAAAGATTAAAGAAAGGTGCTATGGCATCAAACATCAAGGAATAAAAGTAAAGGAGATGTGGCCCCAAAACAAGATTTTGGAAGCTGGAAGCAAATGGACAAGTGGAAACTGATAATAGAACCATAAAACATGAATTCTGCACTTGAAGTAAGAAGACCAAGAATAAAGCTCTTGTTGAGAGATGAATCCCTGAAAGGTCTAGGACTTGGGGAAAACAAATACTTCATAAGGGAGATGTAACATGCAACTAAGCAGGTTGTTCGCAGATCTCATTAGGAAGGTGCAAGACACATAGGGACCATACCTGATTCTGTACAGTCATTCTTCAGCCTGGGTGGTGAATAGAATTTATTCTCCAGAATGAAATATCAGCTATATTGAAGACTCTACACACATTTGAGTTGAGTAATTTATACTAGAGAAAGAGAGAGAGAGAGAGAGAGAGAGAGAGAGAGAGAAAGAGAGAGAGAGAGAGAGAAAGAAGAAAGAAAGAAAGAAAGAAAGAAAGAAAGAAAGAAAGAAAGAAAGAAAGAAAGAAAGAAAGAAAGAAAAAGGAAGGAAGGAAGGAAGGAAGGAAGGAAGGAAGGAAGGAAGAAAGAAAGAGAAAGAGAAAAAAAGAGATGTTCCCCAGTGACTATTGAACTTGCCCATTCCAGGCCACATCTATGTGTCTTTAAGCTGTACCCTCCAAATATAAGACAGAAGCAGTTGTCATCTGAGGCATCTGTTCAACAGAGGTTAAGTGGCTGAAAGGTACTGGCAATAAAGATCCCTAATAAAACAGTCCCCCCAGGTGACATTGAAAACAGGAGCACAGTCAACAGCCCAATCAACTCTTTATTTCTTGTTCTTTAATATGAGAAAAAAAAACCTGGTAGAACAAGGAATTTAAAGCAGGCATTAGATATGGGAAAAAAAAGAGCAAAACAAATAATTTCTCATCTTTAGGTATTTTTTTTTAGCTTTACATAACACATTGTTCTACCATTAATATTGTTAGAAAGCCAAGTAGATGGTATCCATGAAATGGGAAAAGAAAGCTACGCAAAGGAATATACAAAGAATATAAATGAGTGCTTGGGGATAAAAAATAGATTTAAAAAATAATAAAATGTTCGGAACATGAAGTTAAAGTTAAATCTCTTGAAGAACAAAATGGAAAAAAGTGATGAAGAATAAAAGATAAAAAGACTGGGAAACTAAAGGTCATATTCAAGAATTACACTGTAAAACAATATCTGGTCCAGAAAAAAGAGATGAAAATATGGAGAAGAGATGTCATCAAGGACATGATTCATTTTTTTTTCCTGAGAATTGAAGAAAATGATCATTAAGATGGGGCTATTAAGAGGACAGAATGATGAAGGAAACTAAACCCTTCTCAAAGTGTGTTGCTACAATTTGAAAACACCTGTTTTAAAAAGAACACTGTCAAAGCTTTCAGATGGAGGGGGTAGTAATAATAATGGCTTAGTATTTCTCTACAAAATAGCAACCACAGAAGCAAAAATACTATAGGAAAATATCTTCACAATGTTGAAGATTTTTTTAACCATATCACTGAATGTTGTATGTATGCCTACTTGATAAGATATTTTTGGACATGACAAAAAACAAAATACATGCCACACACTGTGCTTAAGAAAGCTGTTGGAAAATATTTGCCAGTATAAAGGAGAAAAAACAAGAAAGAAAGTAAACAAGAGATGGAAATTAGAGGACTTTGACAAATAGAAAGAGTCCTTATGATGATATTTTCATATGAGATTCAACAGGGTTAGAGAGCCACTCTCCAGATTGGAGGTTATTGTAAGGGAGATATTTCTTTAAAAAGATGAAATTGATAACATTTATTTTGTTTGAAGGCATTGAGAGAAGAATGTGGGGCTAGATTCATGATAAACACTTAGAAAACTAAATAAGTGAGACAGACAAGAGAAAGAATGAAGAAGAGAAGGAGGAGGAGGAGGAAGGAGTAAATTGGTAATTCCAGATAAAATCAACTCTGATACAGGAGGAAAAAGAGCCAAGCAATAGGCTACATGTGTCAATTTGAACAGTTAAGAATAGTTTAAATTAATAAATGTTGACCTAGCAAATCTTTTGTTGAGACTGTGTTTGGAGGGTAGAGGACCCAAACAGTGGGGCAGTGGTAGGCAAGATGGGGTTGAATAAGAGCTACATAGTTACTGGTCCTAGTAAGAAGTCAAGCGCTAATTATGAAAACTCAAAAAAAAAAAAAAAAAGAAAGAAAGAAAAGTACTAGGGATATAACCTTGTTATTTAGAGATTTTGATGTAAATTCCATAGGAGGCAATCTAGAGAAGAAAATGTTTGCCTCTGCAAAGCAGATAATAGAGGTAGCAGGAGAATATAACAGCTGTAAGACTGTAATTATCAGGATAACACTGACTGCTGTAACAAGCAGACCCCAAAACATGTCCTAATGAAAGTTTATTTCTTACTTAACTATCCAAGGACAGTGTTTCTGTATGGTACATATGGCTGTCTTCTATCTATTCAACCAGAGTAAAGAAACTCTATATTCCCCAAGGTGGCAGCTGAGGTTGTCACTAACCAAAGACTTTGTGGGCATGGGAAGTTCTCAAAGGCACATACTTCTTCTGCTCAACTGCATTGATAGGAATCAGCCACACAGCCACTCCCAACAGTCACTGAGGCTGAACAGCCTGTCTTTCAAGGAAAAAAACAAGAGGGTGCCAGCTCTGGTGAACAGTTGCAATTCCTGGGCAATTTGTAAAACTATTTGACTCTTTAAGCACCTGTCCAGCTTGTGGTTATAATTGTGGTTTTCTTCTAAAATGATAAAAGGAAAAATGCCAGTGGGAAGTCATTAAAATTTAACCATAGATTATGATAATATTATTGCCTGGCATTTTTTAAAATTATTGAACTACTTTGAAGATACAGAATGCTTCTGGTCTGGCTTTACTTCGCCCCTGCAAAGTAAAGGGAAGGTCAAAAGGCCCTCCTAGCAAGGCAGATTGAAATTAAAGAACATTATTCTAAAATAATGGCAGAGAAGATGGCATTCTCCCTATTTTACAGAAGAAGCAACTGTATTTTTCAGAACTTAATGACAGTCTCAAAGTTGGTGTTACCTCATTTGTTTCACTGATATTTGTTAAGTATCTACCAGTCACCACATATGAGAAGGTGAGACAGCTGCGAGCCATCCAGACAAGTTCTTTGTTTGTGTGGAGCTTTAATCCTAGGAGGCTGGCCTCTCTGTGAAGACCCCAGTCCTGTCTCCAGCTTTGGAGCTTGGGAGTTCCCAACAGTTCACTCTGCATCTCTCCAGCTAGTATATTTTTCACACATCATATCTCCTTTGTTGTGCTGAAATAAATTCCATCAGCACATAATCAGATGGCTTGTCCTACATATAGATTCAAACAAAGATGCAAATTCTCCTTGGAAAAATCTCTTTGGAAAATCATAACCAAAAATCATACCCCTTTCTCCATTCAAAGCTTTTGAGAGATGCTTCAGACCAGTGTGGAAAAGAAGACATGGGCACATTCTCTTTATGGCACCCCATTCTTTTTCTCTGGCTGACACACACCTTTTCGGGCCACTTCTGAGACTTGTTAGGCATGCTCTTCAATGCAAACAGACATGGGGCTGTCTTGTCTCTTAAACTGCAATGTCTATAGATAATCATCTGGCTACCTGAGAGCCAGCAATCATCTCTGCTTACTTCGTTCAGGAAAACATCACCAAATGGAACACTCTACTCACACTTAAATGATATATGTTTAGTTGGTGCTTGGTTTAGTGACTGGGAATGTTTGCAAAAGACTCCTAAACTTGACTGGACATGAGATCAGTCATAGAGAAGGTAAAGATCCTAAAATGTGATCTTAAAGGGAAAGATTTACAATTCTTTGTCCAAACTGGGATTCCAGGAGAGTGAGAGGTAATGTTAAAAACAAAGCTGAGAAAATAGGCATAAGTATCATTCTGTACAAAAAGGATGTAAGCCTTCAATATGGTATGTACATTGATAGAATATTATTCTGCCTTGAGAAAGGAATTTCTGACACATGCTATGACATGGATGAATCTTGAAGTCAGTATGCCAAGTAAAATAAGTCAGGCACAAATGGACATCTGCTTCTCAATTCCATTTAGATGTGGGATCTAGAAAAGTCATATTCGCTGAGTTAGAAAATAGAACAGTGGTTGCCAAGGGCTGATGGCAGAAGGGAATGGTAAGAGATTGTTAAAGGGATCAGAGTGAAGAATTCTGGAGATGGACAATGGTAAAGTTTGCACAACATTTTGTGTGCACTGAGTACCACTGAACTTACACTCAAAATGGTTTCAGCAATAAATTTTATGTTACATGTTTCACCTCAATGAAAATTGATTGACATCCTTTTCTCTATTTGGTAAATGGTAAAACTTAGGCCAGAGTATCTCTTACACACAACACATTATGATCCCAGTTGAGAGTCATTGAAGATGAGAAGCTCTTTGAGAACCCACTGTACCCTCTACATGAAGAGTCAATTGAGGATTAACTTTCTGCAAAGCTGGTCAGAGAACTCAGCACAATCTCCCATTGCCCTCCTCAATTTAGATTTGAGTACAGTCCAGACTTACACCAAGAGTTGTAGGCAGAGAATTTGGAACTAAAAGAGCAGCAACCAGCTGGCTCCCCAGAAGCTATTTGGTTTACTTATCACACAGAGCAAGGCTGACTCTTCCTCATTGCAGGAGGCCCAAGAAGGCAAGAGGGAAAAGAGTAAAATGACCACAGGGCAGATGACCCACTTCATCTGGGCTTCCAAAAGTGTGTCTGCCACCCCTCCATTAATGCCTCAGACACCAGGTCCTCCTAAACTAGATACTCACAAAACAAGCCCCCCTACTCCACACCTAACAAGGAGGAAAAACGTGAGGGATTGAAGAGAGAACTGGAATCAAGGATCCCCTCCAAGGAAAATAACTTCCAACCCTTGCTTTCCTGTGGCCTCACTGAGGCAGGAAACCTTGTCCTTCTAGCTAAAAAATAATGCTGAGAAGCACTGCACTTTCCTCTTCACCTGGTGAATCATCATCTTCTGTGCGCATCAGGCTGTTTGCTATGTTTGCTCCCAAGGCGGTCCATGTAGGAGAGACCATGCACGGGCACATTATCAATCAGGGGAGGTTATGGCCCTTGGATCCAAGTTCAGTCATTCAGGAAGGCTCAATCCTGCAAACCACTTTCCCTGCTTTCCCCAGCACTGTTGATGTACTGATTCAAATGTCTACGATCCACCTACACGGGAGCTCCAACTTAAGAGCAAGGTCCTAAAAGAACATAAAATGTCAGTGGGCTTTGCCTCCTGTTCTCCACGACAGTCCATAGCATTTCACCCTGAGGCAGCCACACATGCCTTTATTTGTGGAGCATTTATTAAGTCTCTGCACATGTCTAGAGTAGGGCCAGGTCCCTGCCACCATGGAACCTCTATTAACTAGCACTCTACAGGCTGTGTAGCTGTTGGTGGCAGGGATGCTTCCTCTCAGGCCCCCTGAGCCTTGGGGAGAGGAGATTTTCAAGGAAATTAGGAGAGGAATGTGTTCTGAAAGACAGCACACAGTTAGCCTTGGCTGCAAACTGGGCATTTTATTGCATTTGTCTGATGGATAATCACAGATAAAGACTTTGATCTTTATCTCCACGGCAGTAATAAGAAAAAAGCAGGAAGTCTCATACTATCTTTTATTTCCTTTCTCTGCAGTTCCGGGAAGACATTGAAAGGCTCAGAAGAATCTTCTCTCTCTCTCAGTGTTGTGTTTCTGAACATCAAATCGAGTGTGCTGTGCTTTACTGATCTGCCATTGTTCTCCCCAACACCAAGACAGGAAGGAGCTGGGGAGGGAGTGTGAAGTCTTCTTCCTAATGGATGGGGAAGACCGGAAATGCTGAAGGAATAACGAGGGAGGATCCAATGCTGAGTATCAGGGAAGAGATGAAGGGAAGAATTGCAAGAACCCCCCAACACTGCAGCCCCAGTGAATACAAGTGGCCAGAGCTAGACTTTATGCCTCAAGCATGGAACTCTAAGGGCCTATGGCCCAGGGTGGCCATATCTGTACTCTACTGTCCCTCATGATTGAACCATGCAACCCATTTCACCTTCAAACTTGAGAACTGACTTCAACTAAACAAACTAATAAAAAACACCAGCCGGTGGGGAAGCAGAAGCAGAGTTTAGGGAGTTTAGTTGTACAAGATGAAGCTTCTCCCATCCTCGGTGCAGGTAACTTACTCTACTTCCTATTGAATCATTAGGAGTAGATGTTGTCCACCAAGGACAGAAATGTTACCTTCATTATAAATTGAAGACTATAGATTAACTCTTACTTATCCTTATGAAGGATTCTGCCAAAGCCCCAAACCTCTAAGACTTGAGAAGTCTGCTTAGTGAGAGCCAGTGCGTGTACAGGGTGCACATGCACATGGCCCATGGGTGTGCAAAGCAGTGGGACATTGGAAGCCCACCCTTCCTGGCATGTGATAGTGTCCTGCAGCCCAAGTGTCTGACCTTGGATTCACAGAGAGACCATGCCATCCAAATTGGTACTGGAGGCAGAGTCAATTCATTTTCATGTTATTTTGCAAGATATTTTGTATATTTTCTTGTAAGTTTAACACTTTGAAATCTTAATTCTGTTTTATATTTCCTCATATTTTAATATACCTTCATGTTGTAACTTGCCCATGACTCATTTGGCTTTTAAAATTGTGTGTGTGTGTGTGTGTGTGTTGTGTGTGTGTGTGTGTGTGGCTGGGGCGGTGTGTGTGTGCACACACATGTACCCATGTGAAGCAGGACAGAAGAAAGGTCTTAAAATAAAACGAATCCTATATTGACAATTAAATTACACATTGTGTTTCACTCACCAGCCCTTTATTTTTATATTTTCGAATGGCATTGCAGGTCCCCTTGCAATTAATTCTGTAGCTAGCCACTGGAACTACAGATACCAAACACAATTTTCAGCAGTAGTTAAAACCTGTGGAAAGAAAACAAACCTCTAAACTTGTCACCTCCTCTGTGATTTTGAATGACAGATGTAAAAGCGTGACCCCTAGTGGTAATAAGCCAAATCAACAGTGTTTAATTAAGATGGAGCTCTTGGTGGGGGTGGGAATGTGTTCAGACCACTCATGTTGCTATAGGAAGCTTCCTGAGAGAAAACACACAGCTGGTCAGCTTTACCTTTTCTCACTTAGCAATTACACAGGTGAGACTTCAAAGTTCCCCTGTCATATTGAAGGCTAGAATTAGCCTAGGAGCTTGCAGAAAAGTATCTTCTTTTTCATGTAGCTACACTATGCACACATTACCTTTGGATGCTCACCAGATTTTCCCATGAAAACTTCCAGGTATTATAATGGGCATTTCACTTTTTTTCTTCTTCCTGCATAATAGTAAACTCCCTTATTGGGGGAAGAAGTTTCCATGTGCCTTCTTTAGAGAAAGGGAGTTGAGGAGAGGAAGCAAGCACAGGCCAATTATGGCTAGGATCTAAGCACATGTACTAAAACTGAATGGTTGGTATCTTCCTCCAAGGAATCTGAATGTGAAATGAGTGAGGCAGTGACATAGAGTGGCAGTACATGCATGCCCAAAGACAGTGTCCAGAAGCAGATGCAGTTGTGTTCTATGTATTTAGTATATTCAGCGCCAAATCCTGGCCATGTTATTTCACCCAACACTTTATCACTCCTTTCATTCCAGTTCTTTTACAAGTTTGCTCTTCCAGATGGTCAATGTTTTATAACATCTCAGTAATTTTAATATTTAGACAACCAAAGTTGGTTTCTCTTGCTCACAAACAAGAACCCTAATGAGTGCTATTGGATTTCGTCATTGGGAAACATCTTCTCGCTGTATATTCCCATTAGATCTGGTGATATCTTCTGCAAATCTATTCTTTTAGTATGACAGGGAAAGTCTTTTTTGCATGTTCACTTTATTTTATTAAACTCTTAAAAAAATCTCTGCAGTGACACTTCTAAAGGAAAAGAAAATCTATTGAAAGTTGAATAACTAGAAGACAATTGCCTCAATATCTCCATTCACTTGGGGTGGGAGATGTGTGCTATTGTTCTTATAACCTCGACGTAAGATACGGACAGGCAGCAAAAATGGGTGATATTGAGAACCGAGTCAAAAATAATAACCTGCGATTTGTGTGAGTTGCAGACAGTTCCTGCACAGACTTCTGGACTTCACTGTGAACATCTTGGGATTTAGGGCAATGGCAAGTCTTTCTCACAGTCTTAGGAAAAAGTGTTGCTGACCTTATCATGCCTCCTAGCACCATGGAAAGAGGCACTGTGATATCCTGAGCCCAGCTCACAGGGATAAGATGTCTCATTACTTCTCCTTGAAGAGAACTGTGCAAACTTTCAGTTCTTTAGTCAACCACCTTCAACTCCCTCCCACCTCCTTCATCTTCACAACCTTCTATCTCTCACAGCTAAGGGTATTGACAGGAAATATAGGGTGTTAGTCCGCTTTTGTGTCACTTTGACCAAAATACCCAAGGAGACCAACTTAGAGGAGGGAAAGTTTATCTGAGGCTCATGGATCCAGAGTCTGTCTATTCATAAATGGCCGACTCCATTGTTCTGGACACAAGTTGAAGCAATGCATCATTGAGGAAGAGCTCAGTGTAGAACAAAAGATCAGCTCATGATGAAGCCAGGAAGCAGAAAGAGAGAAGGTGGAAGGGGTGATAGTGAAGATGCACCCTTCTTTACATGCCCCCAGCCACCCATCTCCTCCATCCATGCCTCAATTGCCTACACTTATTCCCCAGAATATTGGAACTAGCATGGGCTGACTAGGTTATGGCTCTCACAATCATCATTTCACCTCTGAGTATTCCTGAATTAAAAGAAGCGTTGGGGGACACCTCATATCCAAATCATGACAGATAGAAAAAGCAAATGATGACTATTTTTTCTACCAATGTAGGCCTCAGATATTTCTATGACTTTCTTTAAACTTTTCAGATTCATCTGGACTTGTAGATGACCTTGGAGAATGGTGGTCTACCTGAACCTATGATGTCCCCCTTGACATAGTTCCACATGAAAGTCTGCTTCATAGCAAATAGAGTACAAATGAAGCACCAAATTATAGTTATACTTCTTGAAAATGTGGAAATTTAGAGATGCCATACACCAAGAGAGATTTTAGCCAGGAAAAAGTCCAATTCTGACCACTTAACAATCCTTAGTCCTATAAGATGCATATTCAGTGTGGCTCATTCCAATTCACCATGATGCTCTCTATTTAAAACTGAACAAAATTGTACATATTTCTACCCAGAGAGACACATCTTTAATTCTCTTTATGCAAAAAAAAAATTCACCTTGGAAATCAACAACATACAGAATAATCAAAGTAAAATCCATTTTGTGCACAATAATCTACTTACTGCCTCCAGAAAATGAACTTGAACATTGTGAGTTTTCTGATGTCTTATAACAAGGATAGGCTTTCAGATGCTATTGTCAGTGAGAAAACAAGTGTAGCATAAGTTATTTGCCTGATCCTCAGATTACCAGTATTTCCTGTATTACCTCTTCCAATTCTATGAACAGGAAATGAACAGCTGCCAAACATCTCCCTTTGAATAGACAGTATATTAATTGCCTTTAAAATGAAATGTTTATTGGAGATAACCAGGACTCCTCTGTAAACTCGTGACCTATTTAAACAAAGCATTCTGAAACAGCCAATTGTTCTATTGAATATGACCAACCTTTCTGTAGCAAGTTCTTATGATACAGGCATCAGAGACATAAACTGCTATACCAGAGTAAACCTTTGTTTGAATCAGAGAGAGTCATTTGGAAAAAAGTCATGAACAAACACAAGTGGTCATGTAAGTATTAAAAAATACTAGGAATATTAATAGCAAGTGTTTGCTAGAAACTGAAGTATTAATCCAAAGAAAACAAAAAGGAAGAGAGTAAGGATAAATAGCCCTTTAAGTGCTGGTCTGTAACCCTCTACTTCAATGTTCTAAACATACACAAAACATACACACACACATACCTGTAAGTAACACTGAGCCTTATGCTGGAGCTAATCATGATCCAGTGCACACATACATTGTATCCTAATTCAAGTAATGGCCTGGTGTTTTCTACATAATTTCCCACTTTTGTTATTATTAAGGAATAACTTATACATAATGCAGGAACTTCCAATATCAAGTTGGACGGGTATTTAGAAATGTGTGCATGAAGGTAGCCATCATCCAAATCAACCCTTCCCTTGACCCTTTTTCTGTTAGCACTCTCCCACACGTAGGCAGCTACTGCTTTTCTGATGACTTCTAATCATAGATGAGTTGTGCCTATTCATGAACTCTACATAAATGGAATCATACAGTATGTACTTGTGTGTGTTACCCAGTGAGTTCCATTAGATTCACTCTAGAGCTCATTAGTGAGTTGCATTCCACAGTTTGTGAGGGGGGACAGGTTTTTGTTTGCTTTAATGCATACATAAACTCATGTAGAGTAGATTGGCTTGACAGGCTTAAAAATGCAAATTCCCAGGCCTTGTCCACTGACATTCCAACTGAAATGTAGCTGAAGAGACCTACTCAGACCAACTGGCACATACATCCTAGTGTGGGTCTCATGCAGGCTACTCAAGGAGAACACTCTAATAAGGTTCACCGCTAGGTTTCTCAATCACTCTGAACAATGCCTTCACCATGTCACCACCTCCATCCCATCTAAGAAAATACAGTGACTCCTTGTTTACTGCTCATTGAATCAAGCCAAAGTACCTTTGTCTGACATATGAAGCTCTCCATCAAAGAGTCCTGCTTTCTTGCCTGACAGCCCTTCCTATTTCTCAGCCAGGAGAACTTCCATGATCATCCGTCTCTTTAGTGACGCCACTGCCCATGCAGCCTTCCACTGCAGAAGCAGATGCTAAAATCCTACTGTACTTAAAAATGTATCAATGCTTGTTAAATTGAATAACAGCCATAGATTTATATCCAGTAGACTCTGTGTCAGTGGTGGGTGGATTTGTGAGTAATAGCCCAGTCTGTCAGTCATTGCAAATTCCTTCAGGTAGATTGATTAACTAGTGTTGTTAATTCTTCCCCCCATGAAATGGTGATCTGTGCTATTTCTCTGTTAAAAAAAAGAATATCTTTTGGCTCTTGCTCTTTGTTAAAATATTAGTATTCTAAGGTCTCCTGGGGATAGCTGAAAACAAATTAGTCTCATTTTACTTTTTTTTTTAACACTGCTATAGGATAAGAAAGACCTCTGAGTTCTGGATAAAATAAAAGTTGTAGAAAGACATCTCTAAAGGTAGGAGGAAGCATAGATTAAGAAATGAGGCTGAGGAAAATAAAGGAGAACTTCAATTCTTAGTTCCCATGTTCCATTATCTCCTTTGTGGCCTAGATGAAACAAGAATTGGTAGCATTCTTTCTTCTACTTATCCAGCATATGATTTTAAATTCCTTCTAGCAGGTAACTTTTTAAACACTGAGACCATAACCATGGGTGAAACAAAATCTGTTCTCTCAAGCATCTCTGAAATAGGCACAGACTATAAAGCAGGCTAAGGGGAAATGGTATATTATGGAAATACCAGAAGCTCTCAGTGACAGGGTATTTCAACAGATCTGAAGGTGGGGAAGGAGCCATCCAACTATCTACAGAAGAGAATTTCAGGCAGAAGAAAGAATTGCAAAAGCCTTGAGATGAAATCTTCTTCATGTGTCTGAGGAACAGTAAGGAAGAGGACAGGAAAGTATTGGGTATTACAACACAAAGGACTGGAGCCTTAGGATTTATGGGCCATTATAAGAACTTTTAACATAAAAATGACTGACATCAAGTCAAAGGAAATAGCTACTATTTGGAAAACAAAGAATTACAATTTGCTTACACTAAATTAGGTCACCTCTGCATAAGAGAAGGAAATGTGAGTCAGAAAGATATTTTATAGATTTCTACAAAAGTTATTTTCAGAGGCAGTTCATTGGCCTGGCAAAAATCTAAAAATCACAAACTCATTTTGATTGGTTAGTTAATTAGAGTTTTTCTAGATGAGTATGTTGGCTCCCAGGTGAACACTGACTTCATTGTTTACCCAAGTCTATAGGGACATTGTGTAGTTCCACTTTTAGCTGGTGTGAGCACAATCCTGACAATCTCCCCACTCCACTTTGAAAAGGCTTTGTCTTTGCTATTTCATTTGGTTTTTCAGAGCTCTGGCACTTACTCTGAGTCAATTAATAACAAGATAAAGAGTTTTGAACAGAAGCATGTATGATGTATTTTCTGTTTTTTTTGTGGATTCATTCTTGCTATTGTGTTGAAAATGGACTCAGGGGGAGAAAAGACGAATCAGAGAAGACTATCATAATAAATCAAGTGAACAATGAAGTTAACCGGAAGCAGCCTCCTAAGAGGAAAGGAGGGTAAAAGTAGTCATATTACATTTCTATTCTGCAGGTGGCAAGACCAGATTTGTTAAACTATGGAGTATAAGAAAAAAGAAGAAAATCAAGAGTATTCCCAGGGCTTCTGGCCTGAGAAACATGAGAAATGGGGTTGCATTTAGAAACACTACAGGAGAAGCAGGTTGGAGGAGGGTCTAGGAAGACTCCTGTGAGCTTTTCAAGTTTGAGATGCCTTTCAGACACCCAGGCAATGCTGTTCAGAAGGTGGTGCATTAGAAAGTGTAAAGTCCATGTGATATGTCCAGTCTGTGGATGTCAGTCATGGGTTTTTAAGTTTGTAGATGCCAATGCAGCCACAAGATTGGATGATTATACAGAGATGAATGTTGTCTAAGGACTGAGCTCTGGGGTATACTCCATCAATATACAATTACTTCATGAGATTCAGAGGAACCAATAAAGGAGATAGAAAAAATGCCCAATGATAGAAGAGGAAGAATGGGAGGAAGTGTTTTCATAGAAACTGAATGTAAAGAGTATTTTAACAAGTTTATGTGATCAACATGTCAAAAGATGAGGTCTGACAACTAATTACTGAATTTAGGATCACAGAATGCTTTGGTGATTTATTTATTTATTTTTGGAATCACAGTTGTGAATTTAATATAGTCTGCCCTGGTGATTTTGACAAGAGCATGTTCATTAGAATTTTAAGCACCAAATCCTCTTAAAAATAGGTTGAACCCTGAAATGGAGGAGATAAACTAGAAACAAACTCTCTCAAGAAGATTTGTTATAAAGCTAGTAGAGAACCAAATAGTTGAACTAACTAAACAGGTAAGAATAAGAAACACGTACACACACACACACACACACATACATATATCCAGTCTTAAAACACAAATATATGTTTGAGAACTCAGAAAATAATTGAGAGAGGAAAGAGAGAACATCCTTCAGGAGATGTATTCCAGTAAATGCCAGAAATGAGGTCCCAGGCACAGGGAGATGCTGGCCCTTCTAGATGGAAGCTGATCTAGAACACAGGAAGGAAAGGTGATCAGCTGATCGTACAGTCACTGAGGCTGTACACCTGGTGGTAGAAGCCTGTAAACATTTTCTTCTAAATATGTTTTTTTTTTCCACAAAATAGAAATTGAGGTCATTGACTGAAATTGAGGATGAGGAAGGAGTTATCGCTGGGGCAAGGGAAGACATAGGCCTCGGGGAGCATCACTCTCATGTCATGTTAAAGGAAGGCTTGCTGATGAAGTGAGGGAAATGCAGAAGGGTTTCCAGGCAGCAGGGAGGATACTCCCGGGTGGTGCCATGATTATGAAATGGGAGTAGATGCTTGGTTCGGTGAGCCCATGGGAGTCATCTGTATTATCCCCATCTTGCAGAGGGAATAGACTTGACAATAACATGGAAGTTGCCAGAGAACACGAGCAGCATCAGCGATATTCCAGGTCCCTGCCCACACCTATGTGCTCTTCTAGTTAGTCCTCAGAGTCTCGTGTGTTGATGTTCTTTCTCTAAGCTTATTTAAAACCCCTTCAGGACCCTGGCATGTTTCCTGTGCCATTCAAGGCTTTGACAGGACCTCATGCTGAAAAAGATGTAAACATATTTAATCTCATCATTTATGTCATTAACAAGTGTTTGTCTTCCAACTATTAGAATGGTGACAGATGGAAAAGCTTACCAGATCCTATTCCCTTAGAGAATGTCATAAAGTGACTATTTCCTAATTAGGGAGCAAATTAATCTGGAAAAATCAATATAAATAAAAGATAACATGAGTCATCCCCCATCCCCTGCCTGGGATTGTATAGTCAGGAGGCAGGTAAAAATGAGGGCCCCTTTGTTTTAGATAGTAATAGCAGTGGTGCATTATCTTATTATCT
Source organism: Marmota marmota marmota (assembly GCF_001458135.2). Classification (NCBI taxonomy): domain Eukaryota; kingdom Metazoa; phylum Chordata; class Mammalia; order Rodentia; family Sciuridae; genus Marmota; species Marmota marmota. Next base: position 10,662,063 of record NW_025999999.1, on the reverse strand, counting down.
TTATAATCATAAACATTTTAGGTGGGAAGGACTTCTTGACTTCTTCATGCAGGAAATAGAACAGAAGATCTCAGAGACCTGGTTAGTTATCACTTATGGCAAATGACATTGAAACCCATGTCTCCTGATTCTCAGTACAATTCTCTTTCTAGAGTACTGAAGAGATATATGAGAATCTAAAGACTCTCTCCCTCTGCCCTGTTGTGCTCTCTCTTTCTTAGGCTTGAGCTTGAAGCACAAAGTCCACAGAGAGCATTTCTGAACTTTCCAAAGAGAAAATATCTGATTTGGGCACCCTGGATTTGAACAACAGAACTCCATGAAGCTGGTATCAATGAAGGGATTCTCAGATTAACTAATGTTAATGTTAACAGTAAAACAAACAAAAAGTTGGAGGAAGAAGATGAAAATAGGAAGAAGGAAAGGAGAATATATATCAAGCTTTTCTTCATTATGCATAAATAATACTCATGGGATTGAGTAAAAACCAAATATGTATTTACTTGTATCATAAAACAAAGTCAGAACAGGTCTTTCCATTCAACCTGACTTGGTTTGTTTTGAATTTTATCAAATTATATCTTTAAAGCACCTATTAATTCAAGTTACTGGACTTAATGAGACATTATAAAGGAATGGTTTTGCATACACTCTGTAGCTAAACTCATTGACTTTGGAACAAATAGATTTGGGGTTGGGCACCATGCTATTATTTACCTACTCTGTGATACTGGGCAATCTGGCCATTGTTCTGTTCACTAAATTTTTCATTCTGTGTCTATGATATGTTACATTTCCTTGTGAAGCTGCATTTAGTCCTATAATCTGCTTATCAATGAATTTTGAGTTGCAGAAGTTTTAAGAAACTATGCAAGACTTGCCTCACATTTTTCTCCAACACACCTATAATTGATAATTGAGCACCCAATTCTTTGAACAGAATGATCAATAAATATTCGGTGAATAAAAAGTACCAGGAATATAGAACAGTAATAGAACAGTTAAATGGCATTTAAAGAGGACTTAATGACAGGACAACCAACGGAGGTGTGAGCAGGTATGAAAGAAACTATCAAACTATGTGCAGGTATCTATAACCAGCAGCAATGTGCAGCCAGTCCTATCTTTACACTTGGAAAAATAAAATGAGGAAGCAGTTCTATCAGTGCCTGAAGACAAGTGGAGCCAGGGGAGAGCCGCCATCTGCAATGGAATATGGCTTTGATGGGCGGCAGCCAATACCAGGCATATGCATCAACTAGGGGCAATGTGCAAGAAAAGCCTGCCTGTTTTCTGCATGTCCATATCCTTGTAACTCTTCATAGTCAAAGTCAGGAGTCACTTGGAAGACAAGAATGAGTGATGCTGTTCCCAGAAGTCAGTCTCCCAGGGTTCTAAAGCAAGCAGAGAAGAGTGAAAACGTGAAACACAGGGAAGGTGAGGTTGGTTGTGAAGAATAATAAACATGCTGATATTATTTAGCAAAGTATCCCATTGATATAAATATGTATTTATGAGAACATAAATACATAAATGCATGGAAAGACTTGATAAAGGAATGGTAAGATAACATTTCAGTCTATTCATCCTTTAAGCAACTCCAACAAATGGGATGCTGATTTAACCTGAAAGAAACAGAATGCCGCCCATAGTTTAGAATTCTCAGAACATCTTCTATAAAGAACTATCGTTCTAAGTTGCAAAAACAGTTCTGAGAAGGTTGTCCTTTAGAATCCCCTCTAATCTAAATATGCTCAGCAAGAAGATGATACAGCTCAAACCTTTCCTTCCACCCCAGCAGCCCAGCCAACCACTGCTCAGTTCAACCAATTAGCAATTTGCAAAGGGTAATGTGAACAAATTAATGCTGATAACTTGGGGCCACTAATTGGCTGCCGAGCTGTCGGAGTGGCAGTGCAGTTGCTAAATCAAATTGATAGCTAAGGGCCGTGAGCTGTTCAGCTGTCTGCTCTTCTCATTGAGGAATTCAAGGCTAAGGAAGAGGAGTGTTGACTGTGGCATTTCGGTCAATCTGCAGGTCATGCCCATCCTCCCCATGGCTGTAGGTGGTCAGTGTGTTTACTGGCAATTGTGGGGCTGGTTGTGAAGCTGTGGCTCTGGAAAGGCAAAAGGCTGTCACTCTGATGGAGACATTCTCATCTTCTCTGACAGGCAGAGAGGCATCTTAGGTGAGTTGTGAAGGTGGAACAATGCTGGAGGAATAGTGCAGATCCTTGGAGGGCACACAACAGAGGTTAGGCACAGGGACTAGATCACAAGTGGAAGGAACCACTGTAGACATAGAAGATGGGGCACCAAGCTGAGGAAGACTGCCAGCCTTAAGGGAGGACACTGAGATTAGGTTGGGTCAACTTGGCCAAGGCAGTGTATGATCTCTGGACTCCTTTCTCATTACTTATCTCCACGATGCTGCTGTTTCTCAAGTCATGTCTTGACATAAATTTGCCAGAAAAACAAACACTGGAAGATTATTAAATTGACAAAAATAATTTCTTAATGGTTTATGGCAGTGATTCTTGGGTTAAGCTGGGTTCATTTTGTCTGAGCACCCTCTACCCTGGACTTGGTAATGACTGGAGACATTTCTGGTTGTTACCACTAGGGGTGGAGGTGGGGATGATAGAACTGATATCTGACAGGCAGAGGCTAGGAGCACTACTGAATGTCCTATAATTCAAACATCCGCCCGCCCCCTGCCCCACCAACACACACACATACACACACAACCAAGAACAGTCCAGTCCAAAATGTCAACAGTGCCAAAGGTGAAAAACTAATTTACGCTGATGCCCTTCAGGTGAAATGTGGTTGATTTTGTGGAATTATCCAAAGGTCACTTGGAGTTAAGTCTCATGAATGAGGTGGTTGATGAAGCTAGATAATACCATTCCTTGACTGAAATGAAGGGTGATTATAGAGTCATGAGTCTGATTTTCTTGCATACCAATTTCCAACATGAAATCCAAAGGAAGATTTCAAGCAATATTGGCATTCATTTATTAGTTCTTCCACTCATTAAATATGTATTAAGCATATTCACTAGGAACTGATTAGCAAGACTAAATTTCTGTGTTCGAGGTGTGCTTACTCTAGAGGCACATAGAATAATGGGTGTGGTCTTACACAGTCTTCAACTCCTTTGCTAGTTTGCTTCTCCAAAGGTTGTTTCCTGTGAGGCTTACATAAATTAATAAATGTAAAATATTTAGAACTGTAGCTGCCATGTAGTAAGCACACAATAAATATCATATATTAGCTATTATTAAAACTACGATAACCATATATGGCTCCACAAATAGAGTCCTTTGGGTAATAAATATTCTTTCAAATTATACATCTGGGCATCTTCACTAATATACATATATAGCCAATTGAATATTTTCTATGTTTGCCATGATTAATAATATCCCACACCAAGGGAATTATGACTATGTCCTAATTGGAGATGATTAGTTCAGGGGAAAAAAAATCAAGCAGTCTGAAAATCTTTATCTATCATTTCTGATTGGAAGACAACTATTCAAGTTTGAGTCATGAGTACACGATAATAAGAGTTGGCTTCCTCTGTCCTCATCTTATTTTCAATAATCTTGGGGAGACAAAGCATAAGATAATTAACCTTGAAAAATGAGCAAAATCAAGAGAGGGAGGATCCTTCAAGGTTAAGAGGAAAACAGAGTGTCAATGGCAGAAAGGAGATCACAAGGAAGTGAGAGACTTTGTCTCTTCATTCTTCTCGTCTGTGAAGTTTGGAGAAAAATACAGGGCAATTAAATGGATGACTTATGCAGAGTTGCCAAAAAATGTGTGACAATAAAATATGGAAATGAAGTCTTCAAAAGGAAGAGGAAAGGAAGTGTCTGAGCTGATTGGAGGCAAAGAACTTTTGTCTGACTGTTGATTAGAATTATCTAAGAACGAGTCAGGAGGGTCCAGAGTGGTTCAGTGGATTTGCTGAAAACTGGTGTGCTATGAGGTTCAAGGTGATCGTCACAAACCTGACTTCTCTTCTGGACTTGGAGCAGCTTGCTGGTCCTTCTGAGACTGACAAAGAATTGAATATTCACAAGTGCCTGCTAGAATATCTGTTTAGTATTAGGCAAAAGTAAGGCTAGGAAAAAAAATGGTATGTAAATCAAATCTCTGCCTATCAAGCCCTACTTGAAATGCACTAAGGGGGTTCATTATTTAAAAGAACTTTGTAGTAAATCCTTATAAAAAGCAAGTAAGACCTTTGGGACTCTCCCAGCTCAACCATCTTCTGTCTAGGAAATGTGGAATAAGTCATTTTGACCTACCAAGATAGGTTAGGATCCCATATTACAAATAATGAGATTTTTTTTTCCAACAGAGGCTGTTACAAGCCTGAAATGAGTTAATGGATGTGGTAGCACCTCGAAAACTGTAAAGTGGGGAGCCACTTCAGTTTCTTGAAAATATTTAATTTTATACCTACCTGGTCTTCTTAGAAAGGAACTGCTTTCTATTAAGTTGAATCGCTGTTTCATAGGTTAAAAAAAGTTTAAGTTTTGGAAAAATCATATAATGTAACCTAATTATTTTGGTCTTCTCTATACATGAAATAATGTCACTAAAATCAACTGAGAGCAAGTAATCAAGACATAAACACTGTGAGACAGTCCCCTTGACCTGAAAACATAGAAGCAACATTTTTCTGTATAGAAGTATGGTATCAAAGAGGATGGATGGGAAGATGGCTTTAAGTAAATGTTATAATATTCTTGATATATATGGAAGCAATGTTTTTTCTTCTAATATGAGTTTGAGCTACCTTGATAGCAACGTGGTTGAAGCACATCTTGGAGGGACTACACAATAATAAAATACCAAGATGGGCAGCGCTTATATCTAAATAAAACACACATTTCTTCTTGGAGATGGTAGAAAGTAAGAAGCTCAAATGGTGATTATTCTTAGTGTTTCATTAAACCAGTTCCAGATCGTTTGATCCCCAGAAGGAATCACCTGATGAAAGAATGGACCTAGGATGGCTCCAACAGCCCAGCAACCTAATTGCTTTGTAAGTACTTTAACACGATTTCAGGAGGCAATGGAAATAGATGAGCCATCAAAGGGAAAAACAGGACTTCCATTTCACCTGCTTCTGCACTGGTAGAGCTCTCTATTCATAGGCTGCCTGGAGGATGAGTATCAGCAATGAAGTTATCTTTCTATCTCAAGAGAGAAAGCAGTCAATTACCAGAAAAAGAACAAAACCTACCCAAACTTCCCTCCACTTGTTTCACATCTTAGCATTTCAAAGACAACAATTATGCCCCTAATGGTATTCCTGCTTCTTCCATATAGTGATGAATTTCAATGCTTAGTCTTTAGCCTCAAATATTGGTGTGTCTAGATATATCTGCTTGATAAGATGAAAGAAAGAAAGAAAAAAAGAAAGAAAGGAAGGAAGCAAAGAGTCTGCAATCTAAATGTGCTAAAATCCCTAAACCCAAATGAAAGATAAAATAGTAAGTCAAGCTAAAGCCCAAATTTGTCATGGAGATAAGAGACAATGATGAGCCACCTTGAAGTGTGATGAGGAGGACAATCATAGTATCCCTAATGACTAAAGAGCCCTTCCCACTGTAACGCCTTGAGACCTGTTCTATACTATTCTTTTTCAGTCAACCTGTGAATCCCTTCTTTAGCTACAGATTCTGTCCTATGTACTGGGGTACAACGATAATAAGCACACTGAACAAGGGAAATACTTTTTCAGAGCCTTAATTCTAGATGAAAGTGGATGAGGACGTGGGAGCCAATCCATGAATGAATGTGCCACAAAATATCAGAACAGCAAGGGCTATGATAAAACTGAATGGGCTTCGTCACAACTCTGAGAAGTACCTCAAGTGAAAAACTGAGGTTCCTCTTTTGTACCCAGTTCACAAAATGCCTGGAATACTGCAAATTCATCGGTCCACAAATCTCCAAATTAGAGACTTATTCCTAGTCTGAATCCCTGTCCCCTATGCCATGTTTCCTTTTAGAGGCATCTGATTTTTTTTTTAATTTTTTATTGTTGGCTGTTCAAAACATTACATAGTTCTTGATATATCATATTTCACACTTTGATTCAAGTGGGTTATGAGCTCCCATTTTTACCCCATATACAGATTGCAGAATCACATCAGTTACACATCCATTGATTTACATATTGCCATACTAGTGTCTGTTGTGTTCTGCTGCCTTTCCTATCCTCTACTATCCCCCCTCCCCTCCCCTCCCCTCCCCTCTTCTCTCTCT
>NW_025999999.1:10595428-10652452 GCF_001458135.2 Marmota marmota marmota | reverse complement strand
GTGGGTCGCAGTCCTGCCTACCTTGTAGGAGTGATTGGAAGCTCTGCCCCTCCGCGGGCCACTGGGCCTTTTCTGTTGGTGGTCACAGTTCCGCCTACCTGGCAGGCGTGGGGGGTAGGGGGCAGCTCTGCCCCTCAGCAGGCCGCTGGGCCTGCTCTGTGGGTGGTCACAGTTCCGTCTCTAGGCATCTGATTTTTGACACCTGTATGTACCTAGACATTTGTATACATTGAGGTCCACAGCTTTTAGGGGTGTGTTAGTCCGGTTTTTCTTTGCTGTGACCAAAATACCTGACAAGAATAACTTACAAGAGAAGTTCATTTGGGGCCCAGGTTTTCAGAGGTCTCAGACTATAGTCAGCCAAGTCCATTGCTCTGGGCCCGAGGTGAGGCAGAACATCTGGCAGAGGGTATGTGGAAGAATGCTGCTCAGTTCTTGGCCATCAGGAAGCAGAGAGACTGTGAGGTTCAGGGAACAAAAATACAAACCCCCAAAACATGCCCCCAATGACCTACCTCTCTCAGCCACATGATGCCTTCCTTCAGACATCTCCCAAATAATAGTCCTTTCAAATTATAAATGCATCCCATAAATTAATCCACTAATTAGGGTTTAGTTCTCATAATCTAATCATGAATTTTTAGGGGACAACAAATCATAGCTTGGCATATGCATTGATGACCCTGGACTGAAATTTTTAAAAGAAGGCTAGAGTTAGATGGAACCAAGTTTGGATTCTGGCTATTCCACTTACTGCCCATATAAACTTGGACCTTTCTAAACCTCAATTTCCCTATCTGCTAATAGAGATACCAGCTCTCCATAGATCATAGGTTCTTCAAGGGGTTGAAAATATTTTCATTTTTGTCTTTTAATACCACCTACCACAGAGCAATAGGAGGATGGAGTAAAGAAAATCCTGCAGGGTACAAAGCACAGTATATATTCTGAAAAATTTATTTTCTATTACCTGATCTCTAAGAGACAATGAAATTTCCCTAATAAATATGTCAGATGGGATGTTCAAAGCTCAGTGTCAGTTGTTGATATGTTGGAATATTAGTTGGTGACTTGGTTTACGTGTAGAAAAATTTCAAATTTCTCTCTCCGAAACAACCTTAGATTCAAATTATAACAAAAAAATATTTCTGTCTTTGAGAATTCAAGATTATTATAGCTGTCGTAACCTAAGACTAACACTAAAAAAATATCAGTCAAACTAATTATTCCTGAGCTACAAAATTTGGTTTTTGTGAGATTTTTATAGAATACCTAATCAGATTAAAGGTCAGGCCATTTACACCTAATGAGCGCTGAACTAAATCCATTAGGCCACCAGCAAAGTGGGTAGCATCCTCTCATGGAAATGTGAGGAAAAGAAATTCATTTTTGCTGGAAAAACATTGAGTATTTTTGCACATTTCACATACAACTACAGTCAGCTGACGTTCTAATTGCAGTTTATACATGACTTCATGTTCCTTGTCAGGAATCAGTAATTTATTTTAATATCTATATTTTAGATCCTTTAATTAAAGGAGACTGATAAACCTCAACTTAGAATATTGTGGGTGTTTTCCCTAGCTTCATAGAGGCATAATTGATAATACAAGGCTGTTTTGAAATGTATAAAAAGGTAGTTTAACTTGGCATAGGACCTGGTACATAATAAGGACTCAATAATAAGCATCATTTTATTATACATCTTAAGAAATTTAGTTCATAAAAGCAAAAGAAAACTGAAGCTAAAATAAAAATGGCATTAAGCAGAAACTGATCTGCTAGTAGATTTTAGAGCCTTCATTGCCTAAGAGCTGTAAAGTAGTGAGATGGAATTTGTTTCTAATTGCAATATTTTTTTTGTTTACAGTTTCCTCAAAAAAATCACCAACCCAACCTCATTTATGAATATGTAAGATACAAGAATTTGTAGAAGTACTGTTATTGGATTGCTTGGGATTCTCTGTACCTTGTCCAGCTTTGTTTACATAGAATGTAGTGACAAAAAGCATTTTTGTCTTTTTCAGTCCCCTTGCTCCTAAATACATGGTATCTCTTCCAATCATGGGGTGGGTCAGTGTTTGCCAGGTTGCCTGTTATAACAATTACTTCTGTACCTGTCTGGATTTCCAACCTCAAGGCACCTGCTAGGGGAATTCAGAGCAGCCTTATACACATCTGTGATTTCCAAAAGATGCAGCATAGGCCTTCCACACAGCAGAGCTAAATGAACACCTGACACAAGAAGAGCTTTCTCTCCAGGAAGTGAACAGACGACATGAAGAATTACACAGGACCCTGAAGTGCATTTTAGATACTTTTACCATGCCCTTTTATTGATTCAAAGGGCTGTAAAGTGTGTTTTTCTCATAGCGCCCATAGAATCTAGAATCTTTTCCACTATTTAACTATATGAATACAAATGTGGGTTTCTGGATGTGACACAGTAACTGAATTGTATAGAAACCTGAATTCAGTAAGGATCTTTCCTTAAGCCACATTGAACAGACTTTGCCTGGACTTCCCTGTTTCCATGAGCATTAAGCCAGGAGGGTACCTTCCTTTAGAATTGAGTTCATTCTGCTGATTGTGTGTATTAAGGATCAAGCTGAGATGCTAGCTGAAGATTTCTTTTCGCTTTGTTTCCTTTGTTCTGTGTTTCCTTTCTATTTATTGTATTTCACTGTCTAATGCTGCGTTTCATCAGCACCTTGGAAATGTGATTCCTACTAAGGATATTATAGGATGCAAAATCAACTTTGATTGAAAACTCTTGCGGACACCCCATTTGCCTAAATACAGTCATTTGCTGTAAATTCCTTCCTCAGGACCCAAGAGAAGAGGGGAATGTGTACTGGTTAATCCCCTCCTCAGTACCTTTCTGTTTTAACAGCTAATGACTGTTGCTGTGGGAGTAGGATTGAAATGGAGGGGAGTTCTATTTTCAGCAATTTGGAAATACACCACGTAACGATTCCCTTTAGTTGTGTCCCTGGGCTCTGGGTTTGCCCAGCTCCCTGAGCACTACCTTCCTCCCTCAAGGACTGCAAACAGAGCACACGTTGGTTTTAGCACCCGTTAAGCAGTCGTTAAGGCAAATCTAGCTTTGCTTCTCAGAGTGTACACTGTGAACCTTCAGAAGCATTTTTAATCAATTCTATTTTCCCTTAAACTTTGGAATTTTGCTGCTAAACTGCAGTGAGGAGTCAGAAGCTAAGGGGTTTACATCATGATGGTAGCCAGGAATCGATGTCCTGTACAGATACCATCAGTCCCATTTAATACCTTTGAGCAACATATAAATCTTAGTTAATGGGTTGTCTAATCTGTATCCCTTTGCCACATAGTCAACTCTAAACTGGGGTCCTGACAGTGTTTTTTCTTGTCATTGGAGGGATGTCAGCCATACAGACCTTCCCAACCCAGTAGGACCCCCTCAGCCCCAACACACAGAGCTTGGCCACCACCATCTAAAATAGTTTGGATTAATAGTCTTTTCATTAAGGGTCAATAAACAAGCTCCCAGATTCCACACAAGCTTCTTATAGCAAAAGTTCAATGTTGCCATTCATCATTGCCACCAGAGGACCAGAAACTCCATTTGTTTTCTCTGCTGCTGACAAATGTAATTTATAGGCTTTAAAGACCTAATTATTTTCTGCGATGCGGGATTAAATCTGAATGCTTATTATTGGATGGGTGAAAGAAGTGGTGGATATCTTGTAAGTCTGGGGCTTCCAAACTCTATGCAGATGCTCAGGTGAGAGGCAATCATGAGAAAGAAGTGCCAAGTTTAGGCCAATATGAAAGGAAGGCAAATAAATAAAAAATAAATAATGTTCCTATGAAACCAGTGCCCCAAGGAAGCATTTATTGCTGGTGCTCATTACAGATCCCTCCATGCTGTTATTGCCCACCACTCTCCCTCCTGTATTCTTTTTAGTCCTATTCCCTGCTCTTCTTCAGGGTACTGCCTGGGAGCTTTTGTGCCTGCCAGCTTGGAGAGCTGCAAGTGCCTAGAGTTTACTTTCTTACTCTCTCCCCAGGGCATTCCTTAGCCAATGACTAATTGGTATAGGGAAATTAAAAACCACCTCCCTCACCTGGGTGAATTCAAAACAAACTCTGAAATATATTCACACCCCAGAGTTCCTCTACAGGATCTGATTGTGGCTGGCTGGCTCTTCTGAAATCCCTGCCTTGCTTGATTTCTTCCCTCCCTTCCTCCCTCCTCCCCATTCCTCTTTCTTCCTCCCTGCCCACACCCCCCTCCCCTTCTTTCTGATTGTTTGTTTTTCTCCACTGTAACTGGTTTCTCTGGCGAGCACTTCTGTAATTAATCACTTGACTATAAATCATAGTCTCACAATCTACTGTTGGGTCACCTGCTGTAAAATACCTACCAACTAGCCCCACTAAGGGGAAAGCACCAATTTGAAATTGAAAAGGAATGATAGAAGCAGTTATTCTTTTCTAAAAAGACAGTCGGCGATGACAATGACACTCATGATAATGTGTCTGTCCTATGTTGATCCCATGTTTGGCCATTTGGGGCCCAGAAAGAATCAGCTTGGTATGTGACAGTTCCCTGCAGGGCTGGGGTTCTCATCTCAGGTGGAGCCACATCACCTCACAACTCAGTGCTGCCTCTGTGGGCTGGCTATCACAATGCTCCAACACAATTGTAGATGCCTAATTCTCTACAACAAGTGCAAACACCATACACTGGGCTTGATGATTTTCTTGACCTGTCCTGACTTCCCACCTAGCTGATTTCTACATGATTCCTTCTTATGGTTTGGATGTGATGTGATGTCCTCCAAAAGCTTCTGTTAATGCAGGAATATTCAGAGGTAAAATGATTATATTATGATAACTATAACCTAACCTGTCCATCCTAGTTCTAAAGGACTTATTGGGTGGTAGCTGGAGGACATTGGTCACTAGGGACATGCCTTACAAAGGTTCATCTTCCTTGTGGCTCCTTCTTCCTCCTCTCTCTTGCTTATCTCTGCTTCCTGACCCCGCCATGAGCTAAGCAGCTTTCCTCTGCTGGGCCCTTTCCCCAAGATGTGCTGCCTCACCTTGGGCCCAGAGCCGTGAAGAAGTGTATGAACCAAGACTTCAGAAACTGTGAGGCCCCCAGTAAACTTTCCCTCCTCTAAATTGCTCTTGTCGGGTGATTTGGCCACATGAGGGAAAAGGCTAACTAAAACACCCTCATGCATCCTCTCTATCCCTGAGACTGTCTCATTTTATTCTTCCAAATGTTCCATGCCATGCTAACCTCAGTACATTGCTTCACATTCATTGTCTATCTGGAATGTGCTTCTTTCCTACCAGTTTCTAACATACATAATTTAAATCTGATCCACAAAACATACTTCAAATGGTTCTTCTAGCATCTCCCTCTTTCTCACTGTCAAAGTCCACATCTCTGCCAACCTCTTATTCTCCAATTGCTTTCCATGTAGGAGCCTTCTTAACACAAAGGCTTTAAGTTCCTTGAAAGTAGAGAACATTTCTCTCTTTAACTCTTTTTTTAAAATATTCATTGGCTAAAGAATGCTAATGCTATAATCATAAATACTTAAAAAGTGTATTTTATTTCTATACAATGACCATGTACATAAAAATAGAACAAAGACTATATTTTTTATGATTGAAAATCGATGATCCTAGGGTTTAAATAACTTCTGCAAGTCTTTCCAGTGAGAGCTAAGCCTGGTGCTAGATAGACCAGGGATCAAGTCGGAATCCACTAGATTTTCCATTAGTCCACCCTGTCCTGAATGTAAAGAAACATTCCTAACTTTGGGACAAGCCCTGTATTTCTCTAATGATTCTTTATCAGGTCTACATGTCTCTGGTAGGTAATGTATTCCACCACCTGCATTAAAATAAATAATATGTATGTTGGTTATTCTTATGGTAAGAGAGGTACAGATTCATATGAAAGCACCTACCCTTTAGAGGTTGACACAAGGCAATAAAGTAAGGGAAATGGGAATAGGAGGAGATAGCACAGTGGTGTCAGGTTATAAAGCCCTTTGGTTCTCTCTGCCAAAGGGAATGTATGACCTGTCTTGAGGCCAAGCAGCAGATAATCCAAGTTCATTCATGCAAAGTTTGTCTGGTTGTCACAATGATTCCTATTTTTAACTTCACAACTGAATTTTTAGCTTTCTATTGCTGAATTGATCCATTTGCTTTTAGAATGAAAATGAGAAAAAAAAATGACTGGAATTTCCAGATATATGATATGTTAACTGCAGCCATAAAAGTTAACCAAATCAAAAGACTCAACCCAGGGTTGGTGTATAGCTCAGTGAGTGATAGAGCATTTGCCTGGCTTGTGCAAGGCCCTGCATTCCATCCCCAGCACCCCAAAAACAAACAAATGAAAATCTGGTCAGGCATGGTCTTCCTAAACCTGAGGTTGTTTGTTTTTTTTTTTTGTTTTTTTTTTCCTGAAGATGTTGCCTATAACTTCCTTCTGATTCTAGGTTGGTTCAATTTCAAAAGGCCAGGTTAAGAATGAGTTTGCTAATTCGAGATGTCAGGACACTGAGGAATTCATTAGAGACCAGGAAATGGACTCAAACAATATCAAATTTTTAAAAATAGCATTCCTACTTCCTTAACTGAAAAAAAAAAATGAAAGCCCGGTTAAATCCCTTTGTAGATCACTTGAACTTAAACCACAAAGGCATAAAGGAAACTCATCAGAAGTCTTAATAAAGAGGTTATATTTATCTAGAACTGAAAAGCCAACTTGGGTTCTTGTAAAGAAAAAAAGTATTTGCCTCTTTCAATCTACTTAGCTGAAATGTAGAGTAATCTTTTCTTTGATAGACAAGTTAATGGTATATGGAATCTCTTTATTTCAGGTAAATTAAATAAGTCATCTTTGATCAGACCAGGGAATTAACCAATTACCCCATGTGTATACATTTCTCAATAGGTAGGAAAGTGAGCAATCTGGCTATTTGTGTGTGTTTATTTTTGAGATCTTTATTCACTGAACTACAGTTGACTCCTTCCAGGAATGCAGGTCAGGTAATTGCTTATTATTAGAAAATGCTAAATGTTCACCTCTTCTTGGGACCTAAATGGGCTTATATGAGGTATGTTATTTAAACTTTGGTACAATCTTGTTATTTTTTTTTAATGTGACCAATTTTCTAATCAGTAATTAGCTCATTAGGAATTTCACAGAATTAGTCATTTGAACCAATTTCTTTCTCAGTTTGGATTAATGAAACACTTTCTCATTTTAGGGGTACATTGAGATGCCATGAAAAGTTTTGATCTTCTTTAGGTGGGAAAACTTAACCATATTTTCTTTTTTTTTTCCTGTGGAAAATACAGAAAATCAAATCTCAGTCTTCTATTGAGAGGGCCCAGTCTTTAAATTTTTCATTATAAACCATACAGTATTGTCATAAATTTAAGATAAGAAAAACTGTTGATTAATGATTGGGTGCTGTACTTTAGAATGATGGCTACTACTTAAATACTAATATCCTCTTCTAATTTTCTGTATCTTTATATTGTTGGGGAGAAATATACATCTGGGCACAGGAGATTAGAATAGATTTCTCCTTCTTAAATGTGACAAGAAGGAATTAAGAATTTTTAGTTATTTTAGAAAACTCCTAATATATCTTTATGAAAAAATAATCCGAGATACAGTGTGATCTCATTCCATCATTTTAAATAATGGCAATTATCTTTCAGTCACTGGTTTAGGGGGAGGCCAGCCAGTCTTTTAAGTGGTAACTGTGACCTTTGTGAAATTAAAAGATGACTGTGGTAACAACAGCAGCCACAGTTGTGATCACATGCTACATTTGTTGTGGAGGAGAAAGGTAATTAAGAAGCAATGCCCCACTTCAGAATGTTCTTAAAAAGTTATTTCTCAAGCACCTTCTATTACTCCAGGTTTTATGACTATCCCATTTGTTCCCTACAACAACCCTGTAACGTAACTATGGCTATTATCTCAATATCAAATAAGAAAAACAAGGCTCAGAAAAACAAAGCTATTCCTTTTCAAAAGTCCTATGCCCAAAGTGGCTGAGCGAGGATTCAAACCAGGTAGCACTACCCCACAGAGCTCTCGATCCCAGCCATTGTGCCCACAGCCTCTCATCGCCAGCCTCTTTCCACCTGCTGATGAGAACCATGGAGTCAGACATTCTGCTTATAGGACTGTAGCGTATAAAACATTGACCCAGGTACTTTATTGTTGCCTTTCTGTGGGAAAGAGAAGACTAAAAACCAGAGTAGATGGAAAGGATCTGTTACCTGGAATGTCAGGAAATGGAGATTAACTGACCCAGAACTAAGAGGAGATGGGACATATGGAAAAGGAGAGAAACAGCACACAAATACCCCCTAGCCAATTACTTACCTGGAATAAGGAAAGCAGGCTTGAGGTGTACACGAGATAAACTATCTGAAACATAACGATCCAGTGAAGAAAATTGATGACATTTGGTAAAGTCATTACTCCTGCCTTAAGAAGTACAGCTGTACCTGAAGAACTTTCAATTTCTCATTTTGACCAGGTTCCTTTTGCATAATTATTAAATAAATATGTAGAAGATACAGCTACTCTGAACTAACCTTGGGTAGGTATTTGTTATGGTTTAGATATTAGGGGTTCCCCTTAAGCTCATGTGAGGGACAATCCAAAACCGTTTAGAGGTAAAATGATTGGGTTATAGGAGCCTAACCTAATCAGTGCATTAATGCTCTGATAGGGATTAATTGGGAGGGCAGGTAGGGTGTGTCTGGAGGAAGTGGGTCATTGAGGGGGTGCCTTTGGAGTAACAGTCTGTTCCTTGTAAGTGGGGCTCTCTGCTTCCTGGTGACATATCCTGAATGGCTTTCTTCTACCATGATACTTTGCCTCATCTTGGGTCAAGAGCAATGGAATCAGCCATCTATGGACTGAGCTTTCTGAAACAAGAAGCACAAAATAAATTTTCCTCCTCTAAAATTGATCTTCTCCAGTCTTTTGGTCACAGCAGCAAAAATATCTGAGTAAAGGAATATCAATAAAAACCATCAAAGTAGATTACCTGTTTGTTCTCTTATCATTTACTTTTTATTTAGAGGAAGAAAACTCCTATCTAAATGTGTATTCCAGTTAAGTGAGTTCAGGATAATTCAAGTTGCACTACATGTGGAAATACCTGAAAGGTATGTAGACCTTGCTACATTAGAAAATAGAAAATGTACCTTCATAGTTTAGAAACAGACATACCTTGAGGTAAGGTAAGGAAAGAACCAGATGACTTCTAGACTTTTAGAGCATGGCATGATTTTGTTCTACTTAGTTCAGGGTGGCAATGCAGGAAGGAAAGGCCGTTTCACTGATTGTGTTTGTGGTAGGCTGAATAATAGCCCACAAATATTTCCATGTCCTAATAATCTTCAGAACCCATGCAAGCTGCCTTGTAGGCAATGGGAGCTTTGCAGTCGTAACTCAGTTAAGGATCTTGAGATCGGGAGATTATCCATGTGGACCCAAAGTAGTCACAATGGTCTTCATGAGAGGGAGGCAGGAGGAGGCAGAGGAAAGGATGATACAATGTTGGAAGCAGAGATTAAGGTGATGAATTGTGAAGATGCAGGTAGAGGTCATGTCCCAAGGAATACTTCCAGGTGACCACTAGATGCTAAAAATAAAAAGCAAGGAAATGGATTTTCCTTCAGACCTGCTGGAAGATCCTATGGACACCTTGACCTTGGCCAGGTAAATTTCTGACCTCCAGAACAGTAAGGGAAGAAATTTGCATGGTTCCAACCCTCTGTTTGCTGTTACTTTTCACAGCAGAACTGGGAAACTCAGGCAATATTCCAGGGACTTCCTAGTCTTTTCTGTGTCCCAGTGCATTTGCCTTTCTGGTCACATTTACCAGCTCTTTAAATTAAGTCCTATTAAGTCAGGAACTTCCACTTCTACCCACAGTGATCAAGTCAAGTGTTCTGGTGGTGGGGCCAAGAAATGACTGTTCGAGCAAGCCCTCCTGGAGGTTCTGGTGTCTGTTAGAGACTGAGCTTTGCTATAATACTATGAGGACAACCTCCCCATCCATGGTCCTTTCCCTTCTTCCTTTCCTCCTCCCTCTACAGTGTGGTCAACTGTCTTTATTCTCCATCTTCATCATCCCTTCTTCATTTACCCATTTTTTTTGCCCTTATTTTGCCACACGCTGACATGAGACTATTTTTTTCTTTTTTTTTATTGGTTGTTCAAAACATTACAAAGCTCTTGACATATCATATTTCATACATTTGATTCAAGTGGGTTATGAACTCCCATTTTTACCCCATATACAGATTGCAGAATCACATCGGTTACACATCCACGTTTTTACATAATGCCATACTAGTGACTGTTGTATTCTGCTACCTTTCCTATCCTCTACTATCCCCCCCTCCCCTCCCCTCAAATGCACCATAAATCTGATTCTTTCTTTCTTTTTTTTTTCTTTTTTCAGTATGAGGGATTTAACCCAGGGGTGCCTTACCACTGAGCTACATCACCAACCACAGCTACCATTTTAAAAATTTTCTTCATTTATTTATATGCATTTGAGATGGGGTCTCACTAAGTTGCTGAGGCTGGTCTCTTTCAATCTGCCTCCCAAGCTTCTGAGATTACTGGCATGTGCCTGGCCTGAATACTTCTTACAAGTGGTAGGACCATAGCCAGTCTTCTTTGTAGGGTGCCTGGTATGAAGAGGAAAGACAGGAAGGTGCCCACAATTTCTAGTGTAAGAAGGAACGCCCTGGAGGGTGGACTACTTAGGTTGTTCCTGGTGGTGATGCCACATCCCACCCTTACCGATCTTGCTTCCACCAATGCTCTTTTGTGGAGGCCTCTGCTCTGAGATCTTATCCTCTACCCTTAAACCCTGCTCCAAGAATATCATATGTTTTTCCTTGACAATTAGTTCTAAAGATTTCCTCAGAAGAAAAAGTTCCTTATAAGTGCATTGACACCAGGAGAGTGCACCCAAATAGCTCAGCCCAGAGGTGACCATCAGTTACCCCAGGTATTGGTCTCTCCTGCTTATTGTTGGTTGACTGCAATCTGAAGCATCTCCCCAGGCCACTCTGAACTTCCCTTGCTTGGTTTTACTTTTCAATCTGTCTTCCTCTGCTCCCTATCTTCCAATATTTACATAAAGTAAATGATCGACCACAGGCTGCTTTTCTTAATTTGTGGCATACTGGAGTGTCATTATTTTTACCATATTTTCTGCTACCTTCAATGCTTTTCAGCATCACTCCTGAGCACAGAGTACTATTTGCTAGATCTTTATTTTGAGAGAACACTCCTCCATCCTTATAAAAGAGGAGCCTTGCAGTACTGAACATTGGTGTTGAGTTTTCTATGGCTTCGACCATCTTCTGTTTGTTGAGAAACCCTAAATTTAATTTTATTGTGCTGCAAACTCTTCCCCCAAATTCACAACTATCCATCTAGCTTCTGCTCAGCATTCCTGTCTGTACCTAGGAGGACTTTTATAATGCATGCAAAATTCAATGCATTTCTTTCCTTCGAATAGCCTCCATTGGTTTGCCACTGGTGTGACTGGGAAGTAAAAAATCATTAATAAGATTTGGACAGTATGTCTTCTCTCTCACTCACTCTCTCTTCTCTCTCAGTCACCAAAGCATCCTGTTTGCTTCCTTCCTGATTTTTTTTTTCTTTCCTATATTATTCCTTTAGCTTTGGTTTCCATTACCTCTTGAAATACTCGGTATTTTATAGTGGATGGTATGAACAACATCCTCTCACCAGTTTCTCTATTGGTGTCCCCAGTATGAAGCTGTGACCATTCTGCAACTACATCTTCAAGTTTTCTCATCACTCACTGTCTTTAGGGAAACATTGTTCAGTCCAACATAATTTTATAATCCAATCACATGTTACATGGTTGGAAATGTAGCCTCCATATACAGCAAACCAAAGATTTTAAATTAAAATTAGATTGTTCTTTCTCACTTCCACACCCTTAGAATTTCATATGCAAGGCTTTGCTATATATGTAACTCCTGGCCCACCTGGAACACTCTATGTTCTTCTTTAAAAACCTTTTAATACTCCTTATCTTCTATTCTGTGTTTTTTAATCTGAGAATATTGAAGGCATTTGCCCTTCTTTTTAATTTCCAGACTTCTCCATACTTCTTGTGTAGTTCTGATCCTATTTTTCCTTGTATTATAAGTACATCTGTCTTAGGAACTATTTTTATTTAGGACAGGGACCAGGTCTTATTCTTCTATATCCTCAATACATTGCATATCTGTAAGACCACAATAAATATGGACAGAATTGGAATCATCAGTTGCTTTTAGGTTAGTGTGGCTGAGGGACACAGTTCAGTAGAAAAGTTAACATATTCTTCTTTTTCACTGATAATGAATCAGTGAGAGTGAGCATAATATCTAATATAAGTATCAACAAGAAAATTAGAATGATAAATTTAAAATAGCCTCCAAAATTCATTTACAGTTTTTTTTTTCCTAACAGGCACAGTGATTAGCGTTTTAAAGGCATTATATCATATACTCCTCAAAACAATTCAACTTTCATGTAAGGAAAATAAGATTAATTAGAAGTTTCAATATTTTCCAAGGTAACAGAGCTACAATATACAGAGCCAGAATTCAAAGAGAGAATTCTGTTTGCGAAGCTCATAATCCAGAAAGCCACACTTAATTCACTGATATTTCCTTCTTCTTTGATGGACATTTATAATTTGGGGCATGCTCAAGTGGCTTGAAAGCCTTTTACTGCACAAGAAATTTAAAAGCACAGTAAAATTTTCATTTCATTGATCTGGACAATAGAATCAATGAATCAAATAGATACAGATCTGCATATTGCATCTATGTAGTATGAAAACATGTTTTCACTCATCATTATAACATTTTCAAAAACCTGGTACAGGAACTCACAGATGTTGCAGTTCTTTGCTAGGTTTTTGCTTTACTTCTATTCTTCCACAGGAGACCCTGAGGGCCCTCCAAATGTCTGTACCTGCAGCCGGGAGATAGTGACTCTGCTCAGATGGGCTCCTCAGAGAGATCATGTTCACCCATCTGTTTTAATAAAGGTTTAATGCCAGACAGCAAACTCATATATTGTCTTGTTGTAACTTAATTTTGGTTTAATTCATTGTCAGAAATCAGACTTTGGCAATCTGGCTGTAGGTGCACAGTAACTAATGGGTGATGGGATCTACCCATACTCCCCCAAGCAATTGCTTATAAATGGGTGAGTCTTCTCAAGGCAGTGATTCAGGGTTATAAAGAAGACAGTAGCCCTGGAGCTTTCCATCTACTCCACCAGGAGCCCAGAGGTAGAATGTTCCATTCTAAAGCCGCAGAGTTCTGGTTACTCAGCATGGGTTTCTCCTGCATTTCCCTCCCGAATTCTAGAGCCCAAGAGGAGAATGGCTATCATGTCACTCCCTCACTGACTCCCTGCCCATAGTAGAAAACACATTTGCTCTAGTCCTTGCAGTTAAAGCTCCCCCTGTGAGTTTCAAGTTTATGGCCAGTGCCAACAGCCTCTGGCATTACTTTAATAATCCTTCTCATTGGGTAGAAAGGGAGACATTTTTACTCCATTTTTATTGTATGTTGTAATTTTTAGGAAAGTTCCAGACTTCATACCATTTCCCTTCTGGTCAGCCATAGAACATGGTGTTCAAGGTGACTTGTCATTTTTATTATTTTTTATCTGTGCATCAAAAATGGTAGGGGGCCTACAAATCTCTCCAAATATGAAAGAAGCTGACTCTTCATGTAAAGCTAAGTAATCAGCTTTCTATCAGAAAGAGTTGTGTATGCTTTATGCTTTCAAGCAACTCTCCACCAAAGAATGCTCTGTCAAGAAGGGTGGGAAATGCAGTTTGGTGGAACCTTTGCATGTGGTTAGGAGGTAGTGACCATTGAAAATAATCACCTTTAACAACTAATATTGAATGACTATGAATTATCATTTTTATTCATTTTAAAACAGGATGTAGGGATAGGATTGACTCAAAGATAAGACTGGATTAACACACAGGTACTGAATTTACAGATCTCAGTTGTAAAGGTTAGGACAGTGGATTTCAACTTGGGGAGATTGAAAAATTAAAAACACAAGGACTAGGACTTTACTAGTATGAATACTTCTAAGATGAGAGAGTGGCAAGGACACAAAGCAACTCATTCTTCTAATGCAGCAATTCTCAAAGTAGAGAATGCATCAGAATAACTTGATGTGTTTGGTGAAACACGCATTGCTGGATCCAACCCACGGCATTCTAGAGTGGAGCCCTCAATTTTCTTTTCTGATGAATTCCCAGATGACAGCTATAGTCCTGTTCTAGAGATTCTCAAAGTCAGCTGCACATTAGAATTACTTGGAGAAAAGCTAAAAGTTACAGCGGACTGGACACCGCCCCCCCCCATAGACACACACAAAATGAATCACAGAATTTTTGTAATTCTATAGAAAGACTCAAACTGGCTGCTGGATCTATTTTCACGTTAGTTCTTGCAATTCCGGAAAGATGCCCTGGCAATTTCCTCCTTTTTAGATCACAGCTATTCCAGAATATTCTCTAATAAATGTCTCAGCTTCTGCGATCTACACAAGACACTTATTGAATAGAAAATGCCACATGGTGTTTTGTGCAACGGACAGCTAGACAGATGGAAATTCCCCTCAGAAAGAGGAAATATCTTCTGCATCTGTCCTCATTTTTCTCTCTTTCTCTCCCCACCCTTTCCATTGGAGAGATTAGCTTTTTTCAAGCTCCGTGCTGGATCTGACAGAGGTCAGGCAAGGACACTGAGGTTCCTGCTGTGTGCTGTACAGAGTATGATGCCTCCCACAGAGTACATTCATACCCTTCCAACAGCTAAGGGTGTCAGCTAATTGCTCTATACTGGAGAGGCACCTCCAGTCAGAAATTCAGCGGAATTAATTGGCAACTCTATTATTTCTGCAGAAAATAATGGCTTGTTGTGGTGCTGGGACTCAGCAGGAGAGAGCACATTGCCACAAAGTAATTAACCATCCCCTAGCACTCACTGTTCTCCTGCCCCTCCCTCCATGCAGGTTCTCATTGCTTCTCATCTCTCTCATCTAGTCAGTCTGGGATGGAAGTAGACAGTTAGCACTAATGGTAATTTGAACAAATCTCTTTATATACTTTCAACTGAGAAGACACATGCCCTGAGCCTGAGTCTATGGATATTTTTTATGAGTTGGATCTGGAATGTCCCTCAAAGTCTCATTTGATTCCAATGCATCTGTGTTTAGAGGTGGGGTTTTGGGGAAATGATTGGATCACAAGGGCTCTGACATCACAAGTGAATTGTTCCACTGATAGGTCAATGGACTTCTAGATGTAGTAGAAACTGTAGGCAGGTAGGCCAAGGTTGGAGCAAATAGGTCACTCAGGCATGCATTTGGGAATTCTTGTTTCTTTCTCTCTCTCTCTCTCTCTCTCTCTCTCTCTCTTACTTTCTGGCTGCTATGAGCTAACAGCTTGGCTCCAGCCTTTCTGCCATGATATTATTCCTTACCTTAGGCTCAAAGCAATGGAACTAGCCAATCATGGACTGAAACCTCTGAACCATGAGCCAAGATACATCTTTCCTCCTCCAAGTTGGTTACAGTGACAAAAAGCTGACTACCATAATAATCAACCAAGTGAGCCCCCCCGCCTCAAAAAAAAAAATCATACAGTCTAAGGGAATTGAGAGATGCTCTATTTTCTATAGAAGTTGAGGAGTTAGAGATTAGAGGACTTAAGAGATTCCAGAGAAAGGTGTTTGTGGACACTTCCTAACTCCTGCATCAGTAAGAAAGTCTTATCTGGGTTAATCAACACACACCCTGAATTCATTTGGAACACTAATGGGTCTGAACTTTTCTGAATCTGAACATGCCAGCTTCTAAAATATTGAATTTTTTTTGTTGTTGTTCTAAACCTTATAACAGAGTTAGATAGTAGAAGAGGATAACCTGGCTATAAGGATTCTCTCTTATTTTTTTCTTCCCAAATATGTGCATTTTTGTCTAAACCAGCTTTCCCACTCTCATGCCTCTTGACTACTGGATGAGTTAGTTCTTTTTTCTTGAGGTGGAGATGGGACCTAATCTGTGCTTTATAAAATGCTTAGCAATATTTCTGGTCTCTACCAACTAGATAGAGTAGCTTACAAGAATCCCCACACCCAGTTTTGACAACCAAAAATGTTGCCAGGGTTAGGGAATCACCACTTTTGTAAACTTAGGATCTAAAACACCTCACCTATTCCTTTTGATCACTTTCTCAAAAGTTGTTCGGTCTGGCACCTATAGAGGATTTTATGCTTTAAGGGTGTTTTTGTGTGCAAAAACAAGTTATGCACAAGGTTGGTAGAAGAGTCAATGATTCTGGAAAGTGGAAGGGATGGAGGATCTTGCCTAAGGCTGTCCCTCAAGTTCATGACAGAGTGGGAGAAGATCTTAGGTCTCAGTATCTAATAACCCTGCCCAGTACCACTGCCACCATTCTACATGGGCCATTATTAGCCTATCACCATGGAGTCATCTGATCCTGGGAATTGATTGTCTTGCAAATTTCCTTTCTAAAATATCTTTATGACAAAATTCATCCCATTTCCATGAGTTTTCATCCTGACTAGAATCTGAAAAAGGTGAAACATGTTTCTCTGGCCAGAGTTCAGGATCATCTTATTGTTGCACCTCGTAACTTGGAAAGGAAAATGTAGGCTGAGTGGAAACTAATGAAGTGTTCTTTTGTCTTTGAGTCATTTTCAACTATAATATGCTCTTCTAAAATATTATAAATGTTATCTCAGGGGTCAAAGCTCCGTTTATATACTTTTCTAAGCCTTAGCTTCCTCACTCCACAGGTGTTTTTGAAATTTAAGTATATTAGGGCACTTATCCATGAGCTCCTATTGAACCTAGTGGTATACACTTGGTTTGTCAATCATAATGCCCAAGGATATAAAAGTAGAGTGAGTTGCCTCAGATCACAAAAGTTAGGAAATTGTATTCATTGTCAATAAAGCCCTGATTTTTCTCTCTGCTTAGATCTTCCCATACTATCATTTTAACTAAGTCAACTCTCTTTCAAAGAGAAGAGGAAGTTTGTAGAAAAGAAGAGTTAAAATAGATTCCATCATTATTGCACTCAACCAATAATTATTTGGCATCTTCTGTGGGGAATGTATTGCGCAATGGTGCACATCTGGATATTTCTTCTGTAAACCACTTCAAGGTAATATCAAAGTTCCCTTTAATAGGGAAGATACCTGATATGTGTCTGCCCAGTATCTGATGTTTCTTTGTAAACTTCCTTATATTTTTGTATTTTATTATAATCCTATTAAATTTGTATGCCTTATTTTATTAACTCTTCACACATGTATAGATGCATACCTAATCATAGCTCTCCATTTTTTTCACAAAGTTTTCAGATAGTTTATTCTACTTGCTAGTCAATTTGCCAAGGCATGTACATCCAAAAGTTGAACTTCCTTCTAACTTTAAAAAAAATAACATTTTGCTTTATTATTATCATTGTTGTCTCTCCATTGAAAGGGTGATACTAAGTAATAGTTTGATAAGCAATGTTGTTATTATTTACCTTAGTTAGATTTTCATTGCTGTGACCAAAATACCTGATAAGGACAACTTAGAGGAGGAAAAGTTTAATTTGGTTCATGGTTTCAGAGATCACAGTCCATGTTGAACAACTTCTTTTCTTTGGAACAAGGTGAGGCAGAACATCATGGTGGAAGGTTGTTGTGGAGGAAATCTGTTCATTCCCTGATAATCAGGAAGAAGAAAGAGAGCACAAAGAACCAGGGACAAAATACAAAATCTAAAAAAG
Source organism: Marmota marmota marmota (assembly GCF_001458135.2). Classification (NCBI taxonomy): domain Eukaryota; kingdom Metazoa; phylum Chordata; class Mammalia; order Rodentia; family Sciuridae; genus Marmota; species Marmota marmota. The sequence goes on along the minus strand of NW_025999999.1, from coordinate 10,634,516 downwards.
TATGTCCCCAGTGATCCACTTCCTCCAGTCATGCCACACCTGCCTGCATTTACCACCCAGTAATCCATCCAATGTATTAATACATCAAATGGATTGATCCACCAATTAGGTTACAGCTGTGATAATCTAATTATTTCACCTCTGACATTAATAAGGGAGCATTTTGGGGATAGCTTATGTCCAAACCATAACATTACTATTGTCCAAACAAAGGCTTAAAATTAAGTATGGAAGACTTGTTTCTTTCCATTGAGTGTGAATTGCCTAGATTTTTTTTTTAATAAAAAAAAGTAAATAGACACATATCTTAAATTCCCCAATTATTATAGGGCAGTTTCCTTTAACTTGACTTGTTTTGACTGGGAAGAGAGTTGAATAGTGGCAGGCCATAGGAGTAAGATTTATTAAAGCAGTGGCCTTAATTTTTTTGAAGTGATTGGGATTAATGACCCTACTGGCACCAGATCTGACTTCTATGTCCCAACTACCTGGGACCAGACAAGCCAAAGCAGATTTTTCTTTCTCATTCCTTTTTGATCAAAGTTGGCTGCTCCAGGGTGTCATTTGTTATTTGTTCTGTGACGCCTTCTCCTTATCACTCATTTCAAGAGGGAAATATCAGTCAACCAGCTTTTAAAAGTTACAAAACTTTAAAAATGAATCTCAAACTTTTAAAGCACCTGTTGAAGTTTAATTCTAAAGAACACTGTTTGCTAAAGAACCTGAACAGGGGTCAGATATTTTATTTTTGAAGAAGTTTTTTTCTGTTTTGTTTTGTTTTTGAACCAGAGTGAAAATATTGGTAGCAGTCTCTCAACTCTTCAGTAAATGTAATTTCATTCCCCAGCATTAACTGAAAACTAGAAATAAAGAAAATGCATATTTACCTTCTTCCTTTGGTAAAATAGACCAACAGGATTTTCACTCTGAGAAATGTCAAACTGTTCTAATGCCTCATTACATATTTTAATTTAGAAATCTTTTATTTATTTGCTTGCACTCTCTCCTCTCACTCTTTAGCTAGACTACTGCATGATTTAAATTTTCTATTTACCTACTTAGCCCCCAAATCTTTTCCTTTTTTTTTTCTTATTTTTTTTTCGTTTGTTTTTTTCCTTTAAGAATTTCACTGGTGATTTTTACCATTTGTAGTTGGGAAAATGAACAAAGCTTTTGTCAATTGTCAGCCCCATGTTAAGCTTTAATTTATGGAGTGACTTTGAGATTTGAAACAAGGTAATTGGCAGAGTAGTGAACACTGTGGGAAATGTTTTACATAAATACAAAAGGGAAACTTAGTTAACAAACATTTATTTAACAACTGCTGTGTTCAGAACCCTGTGTTCAGAAGCTCAGTGGAAAAGGAGGAGGTGAAAAGAAAAATAGAAGTTCTGAGAGGCTTACCCTACAGGTGGGAGCCTGAGGAAGGATAGCAGGCAAAATAATCTACAGAGTTGCACCATAAAGGGCACAGTTACATAAGACAAGCCAGAACAAAATAAAACAAACAAAATTCAATGGCAGAATGAATATTTGCTTTATTTCCAATATGGTTATATTTAAAATATGTTTTCACTATTCAATAGTCACATGAATTTTGGAAATGTACATAGAGTCTTCAAATATCTTTTTTTTCCATAAGTCCAATAGGAATAACATTCATTAGGTAACTTCCATGGAAAACACCTGCTAAGCACCTTGCATAGTACCTGGCACATAGGTAGGCACACAGGACAAAGCACTGTGGACACTATTACTGGCACCACCATTACTTTCATTACTACAATTATTTTTTTCAATTCATTTATTGTTTTTCCATCATAACCCGTACATGTGGAAGAAACTATAAAAAATTTATTTTTTTTAATAAGGGTTATGTGAGCACCCATGTGTATTTTAAAAACCTGACAACCAATGTGACAATTTTAGTTTATAATGTTACATTTTGTAATTCTAGAAGTGATACTTAGGAAACTACTGTGACATTATAAGAAAAGCAAAAATAAAACAGTGAATACAGAAAACCACACTCACCTGTTAGAGGTGGACTGTGAGGCCCTGAGAAGTAGCATCTCAAGTAAAGCATCACTCAATCAGGGGCTCCCAAAGTCCCCTGTAAAGCTGGGACCTCCTTGCTGCTGAGGAAGATGGAGGAGGAGGAGGAAAATACCCTGGGGGTCAAGTCTGGGTACAAAGACTTGAAGCAGAGTGGAGCTGAGACTCAAGTAGGAATAACCCAGTGGAAAGTAGGCTTACCTAAAGTGAAGCCTAAAGTCTGGCACAACTGGGAATTTCTCAGTTGAATAGGTCCTGGTTCTTCCCAAGTCTAGAATATTCTTATTTACTTTCCAAGATACTCCCTCCAAATGTCAGGAGCATCTAAAAAGCCAGTTTGGTAATTTGGGGTCTGTATTCTCTTATCTCCCAGTTCTTTGGTATCATATATGTTCAAGAATTTTGAAAGTTTTGGATTTTTAAATCTTGACTTTGGCTTTTCAGGTACTGTATTTACCACACCCATTGAGCTCTATGGCAGGAATGGAGTTGGGGAAAAATGACTACTCATGGCCTTACCTCAATATCATTCAAATTTTAATAGTAAATACATTTTCTGCAAAATTTTAAACAAGGGAGAAGAAATATCAAAAAGTAAGAAGGGAAAGAAGGGGAAAAAGAATGGGTGAGGAACGAAGGAAGGAAAGTAGGAAAGAGGAGAGAAAAAGAAAGGAAAACAAGGGAAGATAATTTTTTCAGAGTTGTTAAGACTCCAAATTAAAATCTTGGGAGTTGTAGAATATGGTTTGAAATCCACAAAATCTGATTTTACTCAGGAAAATTTTATTCTGACTGGAAAATCCTGGAGAACTCTTCTGCCTAATAATTGAATATACATCTCTAGAGATAGCAAAAGTTATAGCAAATGAAATATCTTTCACACTTGAAAAGTGGAGAATGCATGGTTTAGGGAATTTTTTTTTTCTAGATCAAACATAAACCATTCCCTTTTGTTAGTTTTGTTTTCAATTTAAGCTATGAAATACTTATTTTCCAGAGAATATATGATTTCTTAAAATAATAGATACCATTATTAAACCCTTAAAACCCTTAAGATGCTGTCTAAAGTGCTAAGTATTTCACAGAAACTTTCTCAAGTATCTGTTAACAATCTTACAAGACAGGATATTCAGTTTTTCTCATTTGCTAATAAGAAAACAGACTAGGCAAGCTAATTTACCAAGATCAGATGGCTCGTAAAAGAGCCAGAATTTTAAAATCAATATCCATCAACGAAAGATTTAACTGCTACTTCAGTGTCCCTAGACTAATCGCCAATCTTCCTTAAATGAATAAGAAATATGCTTTTATGTGAATTACTTCTGAGGGAGGCCAGTTTTATACTTTTCTCTATGTTGCTTTTCTTTTTTCTTTTTTTTTCCAGTTGTGACGGCCTTTCCTGCCATCTTCAAACTCTGAGCTTGCCTTCATCTCATGCGAGTCCCAAGACCTGAAGGGTCCTAGACCACTGCTTCTGGGTATCCTGAAGTCTAATTATCCTATGACTCTCTGACAGACAACTGGATGAAACGACACCTAAAAATATTTGGTTAATCCTGGCTTGTGCCACTGCTAAATATCTCATTTGGCAGTAGCAACAACCATTGTCAAGTCACCAAGTGGTATAATATCCATGAAAAATGAGAAAAAAAGGGTGATTCATGACATTGGGTCCTTTGCATCTGGGAAAGGCATGTGATTTGTCCTCACTACCAGTGACATCCTTTTTAAAGTCAGTTATCACTTTGATGCCTGTCATGCTTCTATGATGTCACATTTGAGACAATTTCAGGATGCCTTACTCATCACTGTGGTATCTGATGCCACGTAACTTTTAATGAAGGAAATAACAAACGGAAAGGTGCGAGGCATTGGTATTATTTCTCTCACTGACATACTAGAGGTAGAAGAGAGAGAGCATGCAGTTCTCACTATTTTAGGTATAGATGTGATTACAATATGTCTTTAAAAATTATTCCTCTCTTTTAAAAGGACTCTGTTGACTTACGAAATTATCCTCTCAGGAGTCAACTCTTCAACCATGATGGAAAAAAATGATTCTTTTGAAATGAAGTTGAGGCTATTCCCTGATCAGTTGTTCCCAACCAAGAAAAACGGCCAGAAATTGTGGGAGGGGTGACAATGGTCTCCAGGATGGCTATCCTCACTAGTGAGGAAAAAACAGAGGAATTTTAGAGGGTCTCCTGAGATATGAGTACTGCTTTATGCAGGTGTAAGTTTTCATGGGAGACCGTGGGGACCTCATGCAGAATGCATGCAGGGCCATCAAAACTCACATCCCTCAGGAAAACCTCCAGGTGTTCTACTTGCTCAGAACAGTTTGAATGCCGAGTCAATGGTACAGAAAGGTTATCAGAAGTACCAATTATATCTTTGGGATTAGTTGTAGAAAGAGAAACTGTTACCTACAGTTGCATATAGACATATGAATTGTGTGTATTCATATATTTACACTGTCATCACTTTGAACTAATCTTCCTTTTCCTTTGCCCCATTTATATATGATGTGGTAGTATATTGATGGTTGATATACAATGTAGTTTATGAACTATAGACCCCTAAAACAGAGTCTTAGGTAGTGACCACAGGAATACTCCCCATAAGTACCCAAATACAGGCAGAGGAATTTACTAGTTTCCCCAACTGCCATGCTCTGAAATATGAATTGTATTCCTGCTGGCTCCTTCCAGTGACCCTAAAATAGAAGCTACCCATGGAGTTGTGCATCCCCTCTAATACAGAGCTTTGGCTCAGGACTTCTCTGACCTTGCCAAACTTACTTTAGACTATGTGACAGTTCAGGTTGCTTCCACACAACATCCTCCCCACTGTCCTTCATTGATGGGGACCCCTTCATGCCCTGACACTTCTCCAAACCACTTCCAGCCTTCTCCTCATTTTCTTTTAATTAAGTTATTTATTTATTTATTTTAATTAGGTATATATGCAGCAAAATGCATTTTGATTCATTGCACACAATTGCAGCACAACTTTTCAGTTCTCTGGTTGTACACAATGTAGTGTTGCACCATATGCACAGTCATATATGTACCTAGGGTAATGAGGTCCATCTCATTCCACCATCTTTCCTTTCACTATAATCCCTCCCCCCCTTTCTCTCCCCTTTGCCCAATCAAAGTTCCTCCATTTTTCTCATGCCTCCCTGCATAATGGATCAGCACCCAGTTATCAGAGAGAATATTTGGCCTTGGATTTTCAGGAATTGGCTTATTTCTTTTAGCATAAAATTATTCAACTTCATCTATTTACCTGAAAATGCCATAGTCTTATTCTCTTTTAACGCTGAATGATATTCCATTATGTGTATATACCATGCTTTCTTTATCCATTCATCTATTGAAGGATCTAGGTTGGTTTCAACCTCATTTTCTTTAGATTGGAATTGCCAGGGAAACCCTTTGTATATTTAATCCTTGGATATTTTAATATGTATAAAATCATCATTGGAAGAGGATGATGTTGTCCTCTTCTCCCAAAACAAAAGTACCATCTTAGAAAATAATAAACATAATGCAAGTTCTGGATCTTGAATAAGATGCAGTAACTGATATTTCTGGACTGCACTTTTTTCATGAGGATGTTAGATGGCATGATACAGTAAATTTTGTTAAAAGTTATCTTCCCTTATGTTTCTTTTAAGAACCAGAAGTTGGAAAGTAGGCTGTGGGGAGATTCAGAGTGGTGGATGTTACAGATGACCACCAGCATCTGCAATCCTTTTCCTTAGGTTCAGGTAAGTGGTAGTCAGTGTCCCAAATATGGCATTGTCGGTATCACTAGTACAAGCTGGAGTAGCAGTCTTTAGCAAGAATGGCATAAAGATGCCCAGGGACCAGTTCTCATGCACCATACTTGGTACGGTTTTTGCTGCCTAGCCAGGACTTCTGGCTCTCCAGTACTATTGGCATTAAGAATCCCTCATTTGCTATAAAGTTGCAGTGTTTCTTTCTGTTGTTTGTAAATAAGAACTCTGTAAAGGTCCAGGGTTTTTTGTTTGCTTGTTTTAGTACTGGGGACTTAACCCAGGGGGATTCTTAAACAATGAGACAACACATTCATCCTGCCATTTTTTTTTTTTTTGAGACAGGGTTTTGCTAAGTTGCTTAGGGCCTCACCAAGTTGCTAAAGCTGGCTTTGGATTTGCACTCCTGCCCCAGCCTCTTGAGTTGCTGGGATTATAAGTGCGCACCCACTTCGCCCAGCATCAGTTCATGTTTTCATAGAAAACAGATGGTGCAATCAACAGAATGATTGAAAATGGTTTAAAGAAATACTTTTGACAAAAGAGCAGGCAGTGTTAAGAGAAAGCTATAAAAGCTTTCTCATAAAGCACATGGTACTAGCAATAGCAATGAGTCAATAAGCTTTCTACCTCTGAAGAAGCCAGGGCTGGTCACTAGAATTCAGGATGAGGTCTGCAGCTGTAGCATATGACCACAGTAGGGAGTTGGGCCTCTGATGAAGGAATATAGCTATGAACAACACTTAGCAAACCAGGGAGGGAGTCCAGGCAATAAAGAGCCAGACTTTCTTCTCTCACCATCCACTTTCCTACTGGTAGTGTCCACTGGTTGCACCCAACTGGAAGCTGGAAGGCGGGGGAGCCTGTTGATGCTATAGATAGAGGTTAGCATCCCAAGGTAGACAGAGGGTGAAAAGGATAAAGAATGTGTAAGGAGTAAGAGAGCATAGGTAATACATTGACTGAAAAAGTGACAAATGATTTTTGGATATATGCTTTTAGCCTTTGGGTGAACTTAATTTAAAATGTAAACATATTTTCCTTTACATACCTAGAAGCAGATTCTTCTGATGGCATTGACCTGATCAGTTTATTATGGCATGAATATAGTTTTTTAAAGTCATGCACAATTTATACTGAAGAATTAAGGTCAGTGGGGTTATTGCGTCATCCTTGATGTCAAAAGATGTTTTCCCTGAATGGAATTCTGGATCAACATTTTGAAGCATGTTAATGAGGGCATTCCTTTACCTTCTGATCTGCATTATTACTGATAATTCAGTTAATAATTTATACATTTGCAGGATATCTTTCCACCCCGTATTGCTTTTAAAATATATCTCTTATATTTGGGTTTTCATTATTTAATAACTAAGTGGAATTTTCTTCATTTATTCTGATTGGTTTTCACTACATATTCATGTCTTTATCGTCTTTCCAGGATGAACAACCTGCATTGCCTGTTGTCCATAACTAAAAATTCCTATCTCTGCTTTTACATTAGTTCTGGCATTTATGTTGTTTTTTGGCTAAAAGCACATATCCAAAACAAGTTACCTATTTTTTTTTTTTGCCAGATGTGGAATACCCATATGAAATTTCCTTTGTGAGAATACAACTTTTCATAAGTCTTAGATACTATTTCATATTATTTTTAAATGAAAACTCACCTCTTCAATCTAGAAAACCATTTATCAGATCTTAAAAAACACATTTATTTGAATACTTTTATGATCTCTAAACTTTCTCATGGATGTGTCATTAGACACATTGTGTGATGAATAGGCAATACTTATTTAATAACCATTGCTGTATACGATGCTTCACACCTGGTGCCAGCTATCATTATTCTACTTTGACTAATGTGCATGTGTTTGTGTATACAAGTATCTATTTTCATACAGACTTATTTGTATATATGTGTAGTTATTTATAATAATTTGTATACATTTATTTATTTCTTTATAAAATCATTTTAAATTATAAAAATTTAATTTATAATAAAAAAAGCTGTGGAATATTTTTATTAAAGTGGGGGAAAATTTACTAAATAACTGTTTATTATTTTTTAAATCAAATCACTGGATTTTCTGTGTATAGAATCAAATAAGCATCAGGGAACAGTGTTTCTTAACTTATTTCAAATTTTAATTCCACTCATTTAATTTGTTCAGTGAAGTCTGGTTACACCTCTAAAACTATGGTAAGTAATATAAATGATAAGAAATAATTGTGTCTCCATGTTGGTTAAAGTGAGAACACTGCCAGAGTTTCTCCAATAAGAATAAGGCACATCACAGAAGTATTGTTTTTTAACTCTACTCAATTATGTTTTATTTAGTTTTCATTTAAGAATGACATTTGGGTATCATGAAAATTTGATAATCATCTTTGGAAATTAGTTCATACTTATTTTTGATTATTTCATCGTATTAAAATAGCTTACTGAAATTTGATAATATTGAATCATCCTTCTTTCTTGGTAAAAATACACACGTTAATATTTTCCTTCAATATGATTCTCAATCATTTTGATAATTTTGTACTTAATAAACATCCTTTTCTGTTCATATGGGAAAGTGTCCTGTGTTTCTGTGTTTTGTGTTACATTTTGTGTTTTAGCACTACTATTACACTGACTTCAGCAAAAGAATAAGGAAGGTCCTCTTTTTCTACGTGTGTAGAACAGGGAACCAGAAAAGTGCAATTGAAAACATGTCATGCTGTTTCACACATATCAGATAAAAACAAAAATTAAAAACTGTCAATTCTACCTGCTGGGAAAGATGTGGAGTCACGCATCCTGCTAGTTGGAACATAACTTGGCAACTATAATTTGGAGACCAATTTAGTAATTTCTAGTAAACATTAACATACACATACCCTAGAAGCAATCAGTTATACTCTTTGGAATATAACTTATTAGAACGTCTTACGTTTCTTTATAAGAAGGCTTGTAAAGGCATGCTTGTAGAACCACACTTTTACAGAAGACTATCAAATACAGTTAAATGCTTATCAACAAGAGAATGGATAAGTCACTAGTGCCATAATAATATTTGAAATAAGCTGAAACCGAGAACACAGTTAAGTATGAAACACAAAAAGTGTGTTACAAAAAGATTGATAGATTAAAATAAAAATCTATGTAAAATATTTAAATTAGCCAAACTATACTTTTTATATAAATATGTAGTTAAAATATAAAAACATGCTTTTAATCAGGAATGGATCTTGAAAGTTAATTCCTATTGAATCTTAATGTCTTTTAATCATGAACGGACAACATCTTCTTTTGGGGACTATTATGGTAAAATATAATAATAGGTCTGATTTTGAAACATTATTGCATTTTTAAGACACACTTAAGCACCAAAATTATTTTAATATGTTGCTGAATTTTATTCATTTGGAATTTTTAAATATTTTTGTCAAATTTCAGTAATTGGTAAGTATACAATACATATAATCTTTTTATTATGGTCATCATGATGTACATAAAATCTTCAGAAATCATTCTACCTACATAACTGGAACTTTATACTCTTTGACCAACAGCTCCCTTTGCTCCACCCCCAAGTCTTTGGGAAGTCATCATTTTCTTCTCTGTTTTTATAAGTTTGATTATTTTAGATCCCACGTAATACCATGTAGTATTTCTGTTTCTGTTTTATTTCGTTTTGCACAAGGCCCTCCACTTTGCTCCATATTTTTCCATATGGCAGGTTTATTTCATTTTGCATAATGCCCTCCACTTTCATCCATATTTTTCCATATTTTCCTAAGCATGAGTCGTATTCCATTGTATGTATGTACATGTACGCATACCAACTTTCTTCATTCATCTCTCCATGGGCACTTAGGTTGTTTCTCTATCCTGGATACTGTGGAAAATGCTGCAATGAACATAGAAGTGCAGCTGTATCTTCAATATGTTGCCTTTGTTTTCTTTAGGAATATATCTGGAAGTGTGATTGTTGAATAATAATATGGCAGTTACATGTTTTAAATTTTTTTTTGAGGAACTGCCACACTGTTTCAAACACAGTTGCTGTACTGATTTAAATCTCCATTAACACCATACAGGGTTCCCTTTTCCACATTCCTGCCAACAGTTGTTATTTCTTTCTCTTTTTGATAAAAGCCATTCTAGCAGGTATAAGGTGCTATCTAATTGTAGTTTTAATTTGCATTTCTCTGATGATTAGAGATACCGAGCAACTTTTGGTATATTGTTGGCCTTTTATAGGTCTTCTTTTGATAAATAACTTTCAATTCCCTTGCTCATTTTTTGCAGATGATATTTTTTCATATTTATTAGAGCACTACAGTTATATGTAACAGTAGAGTTCATTTGACATAATCATGTATGCATGAAATATAATTTGCCCAATTTTAGTTCCCTTTACTTCCTTTTTTTCTTTCCTCAGCTCTCAACCTATTTCCCTGCCTCTACTCTCCTGGTCCTTTTCTGTTTGTTTGTTTGTTTGTTTCAATGTGTGCTTTATGCATATGCATAAAAGTAGAATTCACTGTGGTATATTCACAAATGTACTTAACATAATTTGGTCAGTTTCCTTCTGCAGTTTCTCCCATTTCCCACCCCTTCACTCTCCACCTCAATTTCCTAACTCTAATCCACTGATCTCCCTTCTATTTTAATGGTATGTGCCCACTTTTGTGGCCCTTATTTCACTCTGACTTCTGCATGTGAGAGGAAATATCCAACCTTTGATTTTCTGAGTCTTTCTTATTTCATTTAGCATGATATTCTCCAATCCATCCATTTACCAGCTAATGCCATAATTTCATTCCTCTTTATGAATTAGTAAAACTCCATTGTGTATACATACCACCAAGTTTCTATCTGTTTGACTGTTGATGGGGAACAGGGCTGGTTCTGTAACTTGGCTATTGTAATTCGCACTGCTATAAACATTAATGTGCATATATCACAGTAGTGAGCTCATTTTAGTTGTTTTAGAAATGTAATGGAGTAGAATAGCTGAGTCATATGATTGTTCCATTCCTAGTTTTTAAGGTACTTTGATATTGCTTTCCAAAGGGGTTTTAATTTGCAGTCCAACTAACTATGTATAAATGTTACTTTTTTGCCCACTAACTATGTATGTATAAATGTTACTTTTTTGCCCACATCCTCTTAAGCATTTATTTGCATGCTTGATAACTTCTATTTTTTAAATATTTTTTAGTTGTAGTTGGACACAATATCTTTATTTTATTTATTTACTTTTATCTGGTGCTGAGAATCGAACCCAGCACCCTGCCCATGCTAGGCAAGCACTCCACTGCTGAGCCACAACCCCAGCCCCTTGATAACTGCTATTTTGATAGGAGTGAGATCTCAAATTAATTTTGATCTGCATTTCCCTGATTGTCAGGGATGTTGAACATCGTTTTACATTTTTGTATTTCTTCTTTTGAGAAATGTCTGTTTAGTTCTTTGTCCATTTACTGATTGGGTTATTTGTTTCTTTTATTGTTTGTTTGTTTTTTTGTTTGTTTGTTTTGTTTTGTTATTAAGGTTTCTGAGTTCTTTATATATTCTGGATATTAATCCCCTCTTGGAGGAGTAGCTGGCTAAGATTTTATCCCATTCTGTAGGCAATTTTCATCCTTTTAATTGTTTACTTTGCTGTCCAAAAGTTTTTAATTTGATGCTATCCCATTTATTGATTCTTGGTTTTATTTCTTGAACTTTAGGTGTCTCGTTAAAATGTTTGTGCCTGAGTCAATATGTTGGAGTGTTGAGCCAATATTTTCTTCTAGAAATTGCAAGATTTCTAGTCTAATTTCTAGGTCTTTTATCCACTTCAAGTTTACTGTATCTGAAGGGTAAGAGATAGGGGTCTAGTTTTATTCTACTACATATGGATATCCAGTTTTCTCCAACACATGTTTTGGACAACTTTGTGGAGTATCAGATGATTGTAACTATGGATTTGTCTCTATATTTTTCTGTTCTACATCACTGGTCTTCATGTCTGTTTGGATGTCAAAACCATGCTGGTTTTGTTACTATAGCTCTGAATATAATTTGAGCTCAGCCACTCTCCAAGTTGACTCCTCGCTCTGGTATTTCCACTGGTCTGCAAAAGCATCTTAGTTTGATTAAATATCACTTATCTATTTTTACTTTATTTTTACCTATGGTTTTGGTGTAAGACCTGTAAAAGTTTTGCCCAGACCACTGTTGAGAATCTTTTTTCCTTATGTTGTCCTCTAGTAGTTTTATGGTTTCAGGTCTTACATTTAATAAGTTTTATTCCATTTGAGTTGGATTTTCTATATGGTGCTGGACATGGATCCAATTCATTCTCCTGTATGTAAGTATTCAATTTTCCTAGCACCATTTATTATAGGCACTATCTTTAGCCCATTCTTTCATTGCAGCAAATCCTGGTGGAAATCAACTGATGGTAGCATGCATGGATATATTTCTATTGTGCTCCATTGGTCCTATATGTCTATTTTTATGTAAGTACCATGATGTTTTGATTACTGTGGTTTCATAACATATTTTGAAATCAGGAAAAGTGTTCTTCTGCTGTATTTTAGCTATTCAAGGTGTTTTGTGGTTCCATATTAATTTTAGGAATTTTTTTTTCTATTTTTTTTAAAAGGCCATTGGACTTTTAACTGGGATTTCATCTCATAGAATCTGTATATTGATTACTTTGGATAACTTGACATTTCAGCAATATTAATGCTTCCAGTCCATGAACACAGGGAGTCTTTTCATTCATTTCTATTTTCATCAATCTATTTCATCAGTGTTTCATACATTTCAGTGTATAGATCTTTCCCTTTTCTTGTTAAATTATTTATAAGTAATTTTTATTTCTGATGCTAACATAAATGGGAACTTTTAAAATTTCACTTTCAAGGAGTTTATTGTTATAAAGAAAATTAACTAATTTTTACATGTGTATTTTATATCTTACAACTTTATCAAATTCATTAATTTTAACAATTTTTTTGCTAGAGCCTATACAGTTTTCTTATGAAATATCATGTCATCTGCAGAGACAATTTTAATCCTTACTTTCTGATTCAAGTGAACTTTATTTCTTTTTCTTGCCTAATTTCCTTGGATAGGACTTCTAGTTCTACCTTAGATACAAGTGGTAAGAGTGAGCATCCTTGTCTTGCCCCTGATCTTAAAGGAAGAGATTTCTGTGATTGACAGATGCTTATGACTTTTTTGTACCTGTTTCTACTATGTGGCTGTTATTTGCTGACTTTATTTTTAAAAGAGAGTTTGGAAATATTCCTTCTCATCTATGTTCTGGTTGCTTAAATCTATGTTTAAGCAGCATTTCTTAACCTTTTCCTGAAGTGCCAGTAGGGTTTACTTTGAAACCACTCCGCCTGTTCCTTTTTTGATGGTAGCACTTAAATAAATGTCTACTATGGTTTACCTTTGGCGCTTTTATTTTCTTTTCTGCAGGTAAATTTAGTTATTTATATTTGCTAAGAACATCATTTATTTCATGTAGATATTAAACATATTTTCACAAACTGGAGCTGCAGGGTTTTACTGTAGTAACGTCCTTGGTACTCATACGTATTTCCCCAGTCCCATCTTTTATCTTGCATCTGTGCTTTCTGCATATTTTAATTTTTGTTCAGTGAATAACAGCTTTTTCATTTAGTTCAAGTTTTTCAAGCAACAAGTAAATAGATTAACTTTACTATTTTTCTCTTTTCTAATTCATTTTTTGTGGCATCCTTATTAATCCATCCCTTCTACTTTTTATAGATTTTCAGCACTGGTCATGCTCACTTATTGATATGAGTACTTAATTTGTTTGTTTTTTTTATTTTTATTAGTTTAAAAAAGTATTGCATTAACTCTGTCTCATATATTATAATATAAGCTTTTTCAATTTTTACTTTTAATTAATGTCATGTTTTCCTTTTCATGTACTCCTTTTTTATAATTTTTGTTGTTTATTAATTTTAATGAATTTTATGGTAAATTTTTAAGGCATGCCACATGCTATTATGAGTTACTTAAACATAGCAAGATGGTTTTTATTGTGAAACAAATTACAGTATCTGTCATCTGACAGATAATGAATTTTGTGTGTGTTTGGTATCAACTAAATCAACTAAAATCCATTCATTTAACAAAACTCCAATGCAATATAATATTATTGACTATAGTCTTCATGTTACATGTCACATGGCTGGACTTGCCATTTTGTCTAAGGATGCCATCTGTGCCATTTTCACTTTTTGAAATGCAATGACATTGCCTTTATTGCTATAAAATTGATCTTTTAGGGCTGGGGATGTGGCTCAAGCGGTAGCGTGCTCGCCTGGCATGCATGGGGCCTGGGTTCAATCCTCAGCACCATATACAAACAAAGATGTTGTGTCCGCCAAAAACTAAAAAATAAAAAAATTTTAAAAAAGGCCTCTGTAGATGTTGTTTTAAAAAATAAAATAAAATTGATCCTTTAGTATCCCAGAGAACTTGAAATGTAGTATATTCTTTTCTCTTTCTTTTTCTTTTTTATGAATGATATCAGACCACATTAGTTCTTTTAGGCTATACCAATTTTTACTTCTTCAGTCTATGTGATCTCTCATGGACATAGTTATGATTTGACATTATCTTTAATGAGTTTGTTATATCCTAGATAGTTATGATTTGGAATTCTATTTAATGTGTTGGCTCTGCCCTGTAAGCGGTATTTATTGCTAAATAAAAGAGTTTTTTTTAAACAACATAATAAATATTATGATAAGAGGAAATAGTATGATTTTTAGGGTATATTATCTCCAGTGAGTCAATAAAATTGCTACTTGTTTGTCTCCTATGGTAAGTTATGTCATATTTAAAGAAAGAATAGGACTAGTGAATATAAACATTCTCAGTATTTACTCTGGTAAAAGTGAGCAGGCTAGTTAAAAAAATAAACAACATTTACAATTATGCACAAATACATACAACAGTTATGTGCCCTGGATTTGCTCCCGTTTGTATAAAGTTCTCTGTGTAGGCTAGTAAACACTGTCATTACTCCCAAGGCAAGTTTATATATGGTTATAAGTCAGCATAAGCAAACATTATAAAGTCCTTTCTATTTTGCTACCATATATACAAAATGAAATGAAATGTACTCTTTTAGACTCATTTTATATTTCCTGTTCAAGATGTGCTCTTTTGATCTGCGGATGAGTTAAAACAGGGCTGCACGTTTCAGGTACCCCTAGATCACAGCACACCTTTGACTACTGATCCAAGAGAGGACGTGGGGAGAACAAGAAAGTGTGAATGTCATTAGGGAGAAAAAGCCCTGGACTCACAGTGAATAGGGGGAAGATTCATTTCATCACCACCACAATCTGAGTGACTTTTAAAAACATACAATTTTCCATATACCTTCTAATTTTGCCACCTTTATAATAGGAATAATAGCATTTCCCCTCCATATCTTCATAGATTGGTTCAGAGACAAAAGATAGATGAATTTGGACAACTCTCTAGCCAAGAAGCTTCTAGATTCAAAACAGTAGGTGATGATGATATGTCCTCCTAAATTCCTCCTTCCAGAATAGATACATGTGTCCTCCTACCATCTAAGCTCACCCCACCAAATGTATCATGTGTTAGTGTTTTTCAGCTAATTCAGCTTGTGTTTATCTTTTCCACCTATTAGCATTTTGGCTGTTGACTCAACATCAGGGGATTTATATTCTAGTTTATCTTTATAGTATTTTAAATGCATCTCAAGGTGGTTAAAGTCAGCTCCCCAAGCAGAATGTTTGGACTTTTGGTGATTGATTTAGAGCACAGGACCTTCCTAAGTGAAGATAAAGATAGGTCATGTAGTTATTTATTTCAACAAGCATTCATTTGTCACATGCTTTGGTAAAGCCTTGTGCTATTTTCTGGGGAAATTTGCAAAACTGAATAAGTGCTTCTAGTCTATAGACTCTAAGAGCTCCAAGTCTATTGCTGTTAACCTCACTATCTGCCTCCACAACAAAAGAAGACCAGCCACACAGAGAGCTCACATGAGCACCAAGAAGAAAATGAAGATTCCCAGAGTAACTTTCATGGTTGTCAATATCATTAGCCAATTTTAAAATAAATATGAAGCTACCAGAAAGTGGTGAGCCCATATGATAGGTCAAGCCTAAGTAAACTCCTTTAAAGACATGGATAATTCTGTTGTTGTTGTTGTTGTTGTTTTATGAGGCACCTCCAAATTGTCTTCCATGATGGCTGCACCATTTTGTATTCCCTTCAACAGTTTAGAAGGGTTGCAGTTGCTTCTATCACAAAAGGACAAATAAGGAATAATTCTACTCACATGAAGTACTTAAAGTAGTATATTAGCTGCCAGGGGTGGGGAAAAGGGCAAAATGGGAGGGAAATTGCTAATTAAAAGGAATGCAGTTTCAGTAATGCAAGAGAAATAAGTTCTAGAGATCTGTTATACAACATTGTGACTATCATTAACAATACTCTATAGTTAAAAATCTGTTGTGAAGATAGATCTGACAGTAAGTGTTTTTGCCACAGTAAAAATAAAAATATACATTTAAAATTGCAAAGTCTTAATTTCCCTTTTTGGAGTCACTCAAAATACCAGTTCCCCCCAACCCACTGCCAAAATTTTTTTTAAAAAATTTTTTTTAGAAAAGTAAGATATAAAATTGTGGGTACTTATCATGTACAACATGATGTTCTGAAGTATATAGTCATTGTGGAATGGTTAAATCTAAAAATTAATATATAAATGACCTCACAGACACCTGCCTGCTTCACAGCCTCCTCTCCCCTCTACCTCCACCCTCTGGATCAGCCACAGAGAACTGCTGCCCACTCCTCAAGGTCTTTGCACAAGCTCTTTGCTCTGCCAGGGAGGCCTGTGCTCCTCACTAGTCCTATGTTCCTGGTCTTGGTCCACATCACCTGTCCCAGCTGAGATGGGGGCCCACTGACTATGTTGGAGCCTCCCCATTGTTTCCCCTTATGTGCATGAGTGAAATTTCCTGTTGCATCTCCTTATTCCTTCAGAAGGAGGTTGCTAGGCTTCTTTCATCATGTTCTTGGTTTAAGGACCACTACAGGACCCAGTTCCAGGCAGCAAGAACTGGGTCCTGTAGTGATCCTTAAACCAAGAACATGATGAAAAGAACTGTTGAACTGAGCCCATGCTCCATCATGACAATGATTAATGGGCAATTTATTGGGGTGAAGATGGAGTACGCCAAGGCTCAGGTGAAAGGAAAGCATACCATTTCCTCTCCATCCAGGATCTCCCATGCTTGCAATTGGGTTCTTAATACTTAATACTTAGTCTCAATAAGTCAATATTTCTTTGGGGATCATTTGTCAGATCCTATATTTTAAATTGAAATTTATCCATTTTAAGTTTCCTACCTGTTCAACACCATCACTCCCCAAGCAGTGTTAAATGATCTTACAAAGTAATAATTTTGTGATAGGTACCCACATCCACTCTTTTTGCCTTTTTCAAGAGCACAGTGTAATGTCATTAACTATTGAACATGTTCCTCTTGTTTATTGCCCCAGCCTTTTCTCTATTTCTATGAAATCAACTTCTTAGAATCAATTTATAAGTGAGATCATGTTGTCTTTGCCACTCTGCCTCGCTTATTTCACTTAACACAATTTCCTCCAGGTTTATCTCTTGTTTTCTCTTCAGATTGCATAAATATTTCCCAGTTTATGGGACTGTTCTGAGTTTCCACACCATGTGTTTATCACCAGGACAGTTTATAAATATCAATATGATTTCAGTCACCATGTCTGAGCAAGAAGGATCTAGAAATACGTGGGTGACCAAATGCACAATACAACATCATTCTTGATCTCTGTCAATCACTCCTTAGGAAAATAAATCTCTTCCTATTATGAATTGATTCAGAAAAGTTATTTACTGTGGGGTTCCAGAAGATCTGGGAAGCTGCCCTGCCCTCATCTACCTCATCTGTCTGCCAGTATCTGACTTGGGCAGTACAGTTGGGTTCTTAATACTTAGTCTCATTAAGTCGATATTTCTTTGGGGATCATTTGTCAGATCCTATATTTTAAATTGAAATTTTCCATTTTAATTTTTGATATGTATTGGAATATCACATAGTACCTTAAAATCTATGCAGTTTATTATACAGTATGTACAATTATATACAATCATTGGGTACAGTGTGTTATTCCAGCACGAGTACACAGCATTCATTTGTCAACTCAGAGTCAGTAGCATTTCCATCTCATTTGCATTTCCTTGTCTAGAGCCTTCAAGTTCCTCTCCTCTCGTTTTCCATAAGACAGGCAATAGGTTACTGTGAACTCCAATCACCCCGCTGAGCTGTTGAACATCACAACTTAGTTTCTCTATATAATTGTGTTTTGGTACCTATTATCCAACTTCCCTATCGCCACACTCTCAGCCAAGATAAGATTCTATCTCTTTCAACATGCATTTGCATGCACTCAAGCCTGAGTGTTTTAATAGAACATGGGTGACTCTGCTAACTACCTCACTGACTTAATCCATAAATAACTAACATGAAAACAAATTATTTTTACAGTCAGATGCATTTTCCCCTAACTTCTCTCTTTTCCATTTTTGTTCCTGGTTGCTGTTGAACATTACCCTGTCAATTCTTCAAGTATTTGACTACAAAATATGCTTGGTAAATAATATACGGAGATTAACTAAATGGCACATAATTACCACAAATTTAGAGCCCTATAAAAGAATATATTTTATCCGTGATTAGAAGGCTTACAGACTTTCCAAATCCATTTTAATATATTTGACAGTAAGCCATGGGAAATTTTAAACAGCAGACAACGCTCATTCAGAATTCATAATGTCAGCTCTAGATTACCATATTATTAAAGACTTCAGAGCATGAAGCTACTAATTTGTTTCCTTTTCCTAAACATACATTCTCTTGCTCGGCACTTGTTGCCACCCCCCTATCAACAACAGCTACAAACTTCCTATGTTGAAAGCTGCATGGAATTGAAATTCAAGTTGATTTTTAAACTTTGCCACTCTAACAAGATATATCCAGTTCTGGCACACACTCAAACAAGTCAATTAAGTAAAGCAATGGAGCAGTACAGCAAACTCTAAATTTTTCCTTCCTTATTTTTTTTCCCCTCTTTACTTAATTGGTGTGAGGGAAGGCTGGGCCCACGATTCTGGCAAGAGAAAATATCCACGCAGTTATCATCTGAGCAGCTTTGAAATGTCACTAAAAAAAACTTCATCTCCCCATCGTGAGACTGGGGATCTAAAAAATTGGCATGGCTTTCTATGAGCAACTGGAAAGCCCCATTAGGAATTTGTTCTAATTTTCTTTTAACTGGTTATCAGAAGGACCAGAATTGACACACACACACACATCATTCCTATTCATTCTTCTCTGTAATAATGGGTGTTCATACTGAAGCAGCAAATACCGTATTGATCCCACTGATGACTTCTTAATGTTGACTCTTCCAACAACAACTTGCAGCAGTAATTGCCCATGTGACCCCTTGGTGAAACCTTCCTCTGCCCATGGGATTGTGCTCAGTCCCCATTTAGGGCAGGCTACACATGCTGGAGAGTTGTCAGGCCATGAATAGGAGTTACTGGATCTATCTGCTTTGTTAATGGGTGGTATGAGTTGGGGCATGTCCTACACAGTCTCTCAAAGGTTCCTGCAGGACAAGCCTCCAACACTTTGGTAACCTGTTCATTGAGGCATCCTGTCATTGCTGTCCTTTACTTTTCTATATCATTTCCTAATTCTTATTCTTTCTTCTTCTTAGATCACTTTCTAAATAACTATTTGCATTCAAACACTTGTCTCAGGCCCTCCTTCCCAGGGAATCCAATCACAGGCAGAAACTTAAGGTGAGTAAGAACATGGATTCTGAAGTCAGCACTCTAGTGCAGCTTCATCTCCATTACACTAGATGTATGATTTTGGAAAACATACTTATCATGGTCCTACCTCAGTTTACTTGTCTGTTGTGAGCAGCACATGTAATAACACATGCAAAGCACACATAAAATTGCACTTGACACATAGCATATGTGAAAGCTGTAGTAACTACTATTATTACTATTATGGTTATAGCCAAGTGTTTATTTAAGTGTTAGTGGTATAACAAAAAAAAACTGATGCATTAGTTAAATAAGACAAAAATCTTGGTTTCCATTTTCAAGTTGCTTATAATCTAGAGAAAAGCCAGACATAAGAACAAAGGACTAGTACTTAAGAAGGACTCTGCTTTAAATTAAATTTAGCAATTTCAGATGCCCTGATCAGTCAACTTGCATATTTTGTATGTCAATTTACCTTAAAGTTAAGCAAACTTGTGTTGAAGCAATTGTCAACCCCTGTGGAAATTCTATTCATGCCATGGTCCCCCCTTTAATCCAGAAAGTGGAGAGGCTCAAAGGAAAAATGATGCTTGTTAGATTAATTGCTTCACTGATGTAGTCATTCTATTCCATTAGAAAATGTTCATCATTTACCCCTGGAAATACTGAAAGACAGTTCTCAGAAGAGTCCTTCACGGTTTATCCCAAAGGACAACATTGTTCTAGAATGACCAGCAAAAGCTAGACAGTCTAGCAGGTTTGCTTAAATCAGTTCAGATGTTGGAGTGTACCAGACCCCACCCCTCTGAATGTCCCTCTTGTCTCTATTAGGTAAAAACATGCCTAATGGAAAAATCTTAATAAGGACACATTGTTATCCCTTGGGCCAGGACCAACCTGACTCTGAACCTTTGATGGCTCTGGGATGGAGCCCAGTGTCAGATGCCCATGTGCTACGTTCAGTACATTGAGAGGAAAGTTTATTCACTGGTCCAAATCCAGAAATGAGTCTGACAATGGCAGCATCAGCTCTAATTAGAGGGGAAAACTGTTTGCATTCCTTCTGTGCTGTCTTCTTTGCTTCCTGCAGACACCTCAAATAATGATATTAATAATAAATGTTAAAAGAAAAATATAAAGAAAACAAAGTTTTTATGACCTGGTTCTCATCAACACCTGGGAGCTAAGTGTCTGGAAGGCATCAAAATAAAACCAAAAAATCAGAGTATTTGGCCTTTAAGAGACTCCCCACCCTCACCCCAAGCATGTTTATAGACTGGCATGAACTCACAGGTGCTACTGGCTCTATAGATGATCAGTCCCTTTAGTTCCTTTGAACACATATGCATTTGAAGCCTTTCTTCCCTTTGAACATGGAACACTGATGAAAGAAATGTTGTTGTTGGTAACAGGGAGACCTGCCGTGCTATAACTTGAAAGACCCCCTGCACTTTAAAGTTGAAACCCCAGCCCAGCCCTTGGGGAAAAACTAAATTAAAAAGAGCAGTTCTGTTCTACTTTGAGAATAGTCTCAAGTTTCAAGAGTGAATAATTAGGGAAAATCACACTTTTGCCATGCTGTGTTTTCTATTTCTGTGTTCTCCTTGGAAAGACCTTGACATTATTGGATAGCATGGTCTATTCTTTCCTCCTAAGAGGATGCAATTCAAAACGTAGACTTCCCCTAATGGCTGCCGCACCCTCAGACCTCTGAGCTTGCCCGCTCCTCGTGGTTGGCTGTTCGCTTGTCAGTGGGTGATATTGCCATGCTGGATAACAAGGTGAATCACTAGGGCTTAAGACCTCCCGCAGAAAATTATTTCCTTCACCTTTTGGCAGTATTTATTTTCTGTATAATTCATTTTGAAAAAAAAAAAATAATATTTCATCCTGAATCATCTCAGCTAGAACTATATGGTATCTACACTCAACCTGGCACTTTCCTCTCTGTTTCTGCTGTTGCCTCCATTGAAAGTGCTCCTTTAGACTGTCCTTATCATCTTTTAATTATTTGATGGCTTTATTCTTCAAAGTCCAAGTCACCTGGTTCTTACTCTATGGAGTCTGGATTTCCCCCACTACAGGGAGCTTTTCTTCCTTAAATTCAGACCCTGCCCTCCTTGATTTCTTCTGCACAGAGCCCTAGACCCTTTGCCTCCTTGCAGAATCTTCCCTATTTGAGTGACAATCTCTCAGGAACAAAATCTCCTGAAATGCCTTTATTAGGATCTGGAATCAATAAGTATGTTCCATTTGTTTCTCAGGATCTGTAATCTATGGAAAGTTTGTCTTCCTAAAGTCCTGTCTCTCCAATACAACGTGCAAATCACCAACATTCACGGAGTACTCATGACTCATCATTCTAGAACATTTTTCTTTTTTGGTTTTTTTCTTGGTTTTATGGTTGTTGTTTGCTCGCTATTTTTTTTTTTTGTGTGTGGGTGTGTGTGTGTGTAACTGAGGAGGAAAACTGTACTATTCCTTTGATGTTCAACATCACAGCCACTTAAGCCATGACTGGTTTCAGACACAGAGTTGTCAATCATTCTGGATGGATATTAATGCCCTTCAAGGACCCACTGTGTCCTCTCTGTTTCTGCTTTACAGGCCTTGGGATCCTGTTCAACCCAAATGAAGGCAGAACCTACATTTGCAGTCTATGAATAACCTTGGGAATGACCTTCCAAAATTGGGATATAAGAGACAACAGATGAACATGTGACTCTCTTAGGCTTTCTTAGATCATTCTGGAAGGTATCTAGGTAGCTCTCAGAGGTTCCTGTGGAGTTGAGTCACCAATTCCTACAGAGGCAAACTTGATCATGAAAATCTTACTAGTTTTATTCTTTGTATAACTGTCTCTATTCCTCCATGTATTTTTTGAAGGATCACATTCCAAAAGAAACACCTGCACTCAATCATTTGCAATAGGAGAAAACAACTCAGAAAGATAGAAAAGTCCCTAGGAAAGAGGTCCTAGGTACAGAATTTTGTTACTGAACCTCTTTGATGGCAATATAGACAACTTGATGGCTGGTGGTTAGTAGAAGACTTGATAAAATCTGATGTTCTTGAATAGCGCTATTACTGAGTCTCTAACTTTTGAAGATTGGAATAATAACACAAATGGAAGTACAAGGATTGGCTTATGCAGCAGTTCTAATGCTTGGATGGTTTAGGAGCAAGAACAGTTTCAAGAATTGTGGAGCTGCCTGGGTTTTATTAAGTGCTTTAGAGACTCCAAAGACAGAGAATGTCAAGATTCCATCAGACAGACCACTACAGTCTCAGCATGCTGTGAAAGCAAGGTTCCCTGGCCACATGGAGACCAAAGTTGGAGGGAAGCCTATGTTGAAATAACAGCAGGTGATAAGTCCTTCTTGAGGGTTCTAAAGGGCTTGTGAACATGCCCTTGTTTACTATACTGTTTATCAAGTTGGTATAAAGAAAAAAGGTGAACTTAGGTAGGGAATCCAGAGACTCTACCTCTGGCTGGGTCAGAGATATGGAATAAGGAAATCTTGAAGAGAAAGCAAAAGAAAATTTAGGAAAGAGGCATGTAGATAAATCTAAAGAAGAAAAAAAAAGTGCAGATCTTTGTGTCATAGTTCAATACCCAAGAGACAACTTCAACTAAATAATCAGGTAGATAGAATAACCCACATAGTTGATGTCAACCAGTTTCTATCCTCAGCCATTCCATGGCTTGTGCAATGGGGCTAATGAAAGGAGCAATTATAGTGTCAGAAATGGAAGCTCTGCACAGGCTCGCTCTACTCAAGGGAGATTTGACCTCTGCTACCGACCCAGTCAATGGCAAGGACAGAAGCTGAGCACACAATATGGGATTACCCTTAAAGAAGACTAGACAGTCATTTGGTAACATGTTGAACCCAACAGACTCCTTCGAACCTGAAGGAGCAGTGGTTTTTCCTTATTATAAATGACAATTTGTTCAAGTATGAGTTTGGCATCCCTTACTACCATGTTCTGTCAGCTTACAAAATCTGAGGGTTTATAAAATTATTAACATCAACCTGATTTAGTGATATGAATCTTATATAATATTGCTTTGGATCAAAAGACCCATTTTAATGCAAGATATGACACTGAACCCATGAGTTATTAACTCTTCCTATCAGAAGAGTTTATTGCCCCCAAATAAATGCATTGATAGAATTGCAATAAATTATTAAAGGCTCATCAAAATCACCAGCTTGTGGATTCCACTCTATGAGGTGGGAAGTTACTCCTGAGGATGTTTATGTGCTTTGTTTAACAATAGTAAAACCAATAGCTAAAATGTACCATTTTGGAAACGAAGATGATTGACCTTTCTCTTCAATATTTCCAGCATACAATCACAAAATTTGTACCTTCTGGCCTCACAATGTTAGGCTTTAAAAGCACTGTTTTCCAGTAAAGACTATTCTGCCAAGAGACATAGTGATAGTTCCATTGAACTCATGGTTACAATTTACTGGTTACTTTAGGCTCATCATGCAAGCAGGTCAACAAGCAAATAAGGCTAGAGTTTCCTTTGGACTGAATGTCTATGTTCTGCAAAAATTCATAGTTTGAGCCCTAATGTCCAATAAGATGGTATTTGGACACAGGACTTAGGAAGTAATTGATAAGAATGGAAACCTCACCATAGGATTAATGCCTTTATAAGGAGAAACAGTAGAGAGAGAGAATTTCTTTCAACAGATACCTGAAAACCAGAAAAACGGGACATCCTCCAGGAAATAAATGGGTAGGTACCTTGGTCTGAGACTTGGTCTCTAGGACAGTGAGAATTAAATGTTGTCCTCAGCTGCCAAGTCTTTGATATTCATTATGACAGCCCAAACTAAGACAGGGTTGTAAATGGGTACCATGAGAAAATGAGGTTACTACTATATCACAGAAATGAGGAGAACTATATGCAGAAATAGGGCAATTTATTAGAATATCTCTTTGGGCTTTCAGTCTGGTCTTCACATTGAGTAGAAAAATCAGAGCAAATAGTCTGAAAAATGCAAGAAAATCTACAGCTAATCTGTCCCTCAGGGATAAAGGATTGGGTCACCACAGCATGTAAGAAAGCTAGAGGTTGAACACAGTAGCACAGTAGCACATGCCTGTGATCCCAGTAGTTCCAGAGGTTGAGACAAGAGGACCATAAGTTCAAGGCCAGACTCACCAACTAAGCAAGCCCTAAGCAACTTAGTGAGATCCTGTCTAAAGGTAAAAAACAAAAAGGATGTGGCTAAGTGGTAAAGCACCCTGGGGTTTCATCCCCAGTACCAAGAAAAAAAGGAAGGAAGGAAGGAAGGAAGGAAGGAAGGAAGGAAGGAAGGGAGGGAGGGAGGGAGGGAGGAAGGAAGCCATAGGCCAGGTTTCTCCTAAAGGTGAGATAAATCTAGACTGGGTAGGAAAGGAAGGGCATTATACATATTGATTGATTTCTCAGAACCCATTGACACAGGGTATTACATTCCATTAAACTCTTTGCATTACTTCCCCCCCCCTTTTTTTTTTCTTTAAGTCCCTTTAGGACCTTCAGAGGTCCTTGCCAAATTCAGATCTTATAACCAACTTGAACACAATAGCATGTCCTCCTGGACTGGGGATGTAACTCAGAGGTAGAGCCCAGCATGTGCATGGCCCTGGGTTTAGTTCCCCAGCACCAAAACTAACTAATTAAATAAATAAACACATACATATACAAAAACATTTTCCTATTAGGTGGCCCTGGGTTTGTCCCTTCGGTGTCTCACTGCCCACTCTTAAAGAAACTACTCAAAATAGAAGCAGGTATTCTTAGTGGCATGAAACCATGGATCTTCACATTTTATAAACATATAATTGAGAATACACAATACAAATATAATTTCAAAATAAAATTATATTTATGGAAAAATATGTGCTTATGACAGTTGTTTCTGGCTACTCTGACCATGTTAACCTGAATATTTCCTTCAGTTTGACAGACTGCAGACAGATACCTCACTGCCTCTAGGTCCTGGGCCCCTCTGCTTTTTCAGAGTATTTACTTTTTTAAAAAAATGCAATTACACATTCTTTATCTGCCCCTCTGAGATGTGATTCTTTCTCCTAGCTCTTATCAGGTGCTTAGGGACCTGCAAGTCAACCCTTTGAAATGTAATCACCCAGGAAAACAGTGTCCCTGTCTCCAAATCTCTGTGGGAGGGCAGGAGTCTAAATACTATGGATGCTTTGCTCTGAGCTGTGAAATGGCTTGCTGTCTTTAATACAGAAGAAAATTTACTTTTCCTTTGTAAAAGGCCAATTAGCAAACACAGTTGGCCTAAGATTCTCTCTACAATAGCTCTTATATACTAGCCATCTTAATTTCTGCTGAGTTCAAATTGAGTTCTGGTCTCTCTGCTGTTGTAACATCCTTGAATTAAGTCTTCCATTCTTGTTGGGCTTTGTCTAGTGCAATTTTTTGTTTGGCCAGCTCTGAGAATATGCCTGCCTTCTCCTCTGTCATTGAGCCATTGAGCTATTTGGGAAACCTCTGTCAGAATAGCCAATGGATTCTTTTGTGGGCAGGGACTGTCATGTATTTATTGTTTCATGGAGGCTCAGGATAAAATTGGTAGCACAATATACATTCAGAATGCACTTGATCTGGCTGTCATTGCATGGATATATCAGCTCTTCTGAGCCTCAGTCTTACTGCAATCAGAGATACAAGCCTGTAAATGACATTTCAATGCCACCTACCCTTGCTCATAAGGTAAAGTACAAAATTAAGATAGCTTGATGACTTTGTATAATCTGGACCCCCTGTTACCTTCCCAGCTTCTGAAGTCATCCTGTTCCTGATCAAAATATACATTTCAGCCATGAAGATAGTTGTACGCGTGCACACACACATTGTCTTAGCACTAATTGATCTTTCCAATTTAAACATGTTCTTTTTTTAAATCTAATCTTCATTTGGATCGCATCTCAATAAAGATGTGACTTCCTCTGAGAGGGTTTCTGAACTGCAGGTCTGAGTTAGGTGCCCCTCAAGGCACTTTTGGTCTTCCCCATCTTGAGCTTTACATTTTCCATGGATTCATATCCACACCACTTCCAAGTTTCTACCAAACTCAGAAAAGCACAAAGCCCATCACATAGTAGCTACACAATAAAAACCTGCCAAATGAGTGATTAAGAATCTTCACTTGTTTATCATGTAATAATTGTGTATCATGGTCAGGCATAATCTTGTTTATCATGGTCATATGTCACCTTTTGTTGATTAGTATTTTATTCAACGGGCAAGGCCTCAGAAACAATAGATGGAAGAAAACATTGAGAAATTTAGAATGCTTTCTTTTAGTTCATTCCTTTTCCTTTTTAGGAATTACCAAACTGTGGTGTTTCTGGTCTGTGATCTAGTTTCTGGTTTCTGGCGTATGTCCTTTCTCCAAATACAGAAAAAGATGTTCCCCAAAGGAGAAATCAACCAATAAAGTAGAAGACGAGGACTCTCCTGACCACTGAGTCAGGTCCTCAGAGGATTTTAGTCCTTCTGCTAATAAAGAAATAAAAATTTCCTTGGTATAACATGCAGGAAAAATTTCCAGATCATGAAAATTGAGGTTATTAGATCATTAGTTTTAATAGAATGATAGTCGAGGTTTTGAAAGCCATAACAGCCATCTGTTAAGGTATTAAAACATATTTATGTGACATCGTCATATACCTGTCTTTTAATGTTGGATCTAGACTGTGAGCTTCGCACCATCTTTCTATTATATAGAGAAGGAAGTAGGTTCACACGAGGCCTGGCACTGGCCCTCCTGCTACTCTGCCCTGCCATCTGGAACTGTAGCTCATCTTGATCATCTTCCTCCATTCATAATCTACACCCCCACGATGATGAGTTCGCAAGCTCTCTGCCTACCCCCACCCCTAGGTTGTCTGCCATCAGTATTTGCTCCACACCCCTCTGAAAGCTCCATTTAAGAGGTTTGTGGCTCTTATACTAGCATGTGAATTTTGACCATCCGCCACAAGAGGCAAACACAAGGGCCCTCTGAAATGCCGAAAGCAGTTTTTAAATGGTGTCCTGCTTGGTGTCAGAGCAAATGATCACACACCATTGCCCCCAGTGCTGAAGTCCGTCAAAAGGCCAATTCGTATTGCATCCCAAGAACCTATTCATGAAAGCAAAAGGTCCTAATAGGGAGAGAAAATACAGAAGTGTGAGAGAATTTGGCCACTCCATGGACCCAGGGGCCATTTTCTGATGCTGCATTTTACTGGATGACAAAAGCTCACTCTGGTGTGAGAGGAAGCTGAGGGTCTATACTGTACTTCTCACTATAAGGGCATCAAGCTCTTCACGATTTATTGCTTGAGTATGTATATGTGCTCCTGTGTGTGCCTATATGCACATGCATACACACAGAGAGACTCCAGAGAACCATGTGTTATCAAATATTGGGTAAATTAAAAGTCTGTGATTTTTATTCAGTGGCTTTCTACTTCCTGTTTTACTTCCTCTCCTTCCCACAAAGCACTGTAAAATGAAAATTTTTTGCTTTCTAATATTATTATTTTATCAGATACTGAATTCTCAGTATGTGCCGAGCAGTTTGATAGTTCTTTTAATTTTCCAATCAAATCCCCCACAAGTCTATGAAGTAGATATGAATCAACTTCTCAGAGAAGAGAAAACCAAAGCTACAAATATTTAGAAAATTTGGCCAAGGCAACACAACTAGTTAATTTTAGAGAAGGAATTTGAACTGATATTAACCTCTTTTCAACACTTTGCTATAATGCAACACGGGATCTTGCTGTAAGACATAAAAAAATAAATCCTGGCTATGACTCTACCAGATTATAAATGAATGTATTTTTCCAACCAAATAAATGTGAATTTTAATAGATTATACTGACTTTCTCCCCAAGAAGGTAATTTCAATTGGTGGAAATTTAGGCATTGTAGTATTAAGGGAAAGAACCCTATTTAGTTTTGATACTAGGCACATTGTTCAGAATGGCAGAGGTCTGAGTCTCAAGTTCAGATGTCTGAAGCTATCCATCACCCTTTCTGGATCTGGAACTGAAACTCCTACCTAGATCTCCGCTCAGTGCTGATATATACAACAATCAAATTGTATCTTCCATCAGGTAAGCTCTTAGCAATCTTCACCAAAATGTGGGAGGTGCTGGGCTAGATGATTTGGTAGATATACACATGATTCAAGTAAAGACTTTGGAGGCACCTAGGAGAAAATGAAATGTCTACCTACAAAACCATTACATGATCTGAAAGTAAAATGCTTGAAGGGAAGTTTAGCTAGAGAGCATTCAGGTAAATTATACCACCTATGAAGTCACATTTGTGCAAAGTCTCTGCTCATCCACAGTTTGGCTCTCTGTGGCTTAAGCTCCCTGCAGTCAATCACAGCCAGAAAGTATTAGTATTTGTCCTGTATATTTCAAAAGAAAGAGAAAGAGACCAAATTCACATAGCTTTATTACAGTATATTGTTAGAATTGTTCTATTTTATTATTAGTTTTTGTTAACTTCTTACTGTGCCTAAATTATAAATTAAATTTCTTCATAGCTATCTTTGTGTATACATGAGGTCTTGGAAAACATTCCCCTCAGATAGAGGAGAACAACTCTAGCAGATGAATGAATCACAGGTTTTAGAGCCACGCAGAACTAGGAACGAATTCAGGCTCTTCAACATGAAAATGCTACATAAAGTGAAGGAAGTACTAAATGTCATTGTGATACTGTTTTCCTATCTATGAACATGGATATAAAAGTATTCTTTATATGGGAAATATCTACTAAAACCATATATATTATGAATGTATGATCATAAAGTCCATGGTATACAATAATAATTGTGTAAACAGTGTTTGCTTCCATTTGTGGGATGATGGAAGTAATCATGGTAAAATAACAAGTTAAAGAGTCTGGGAAGATTAGGAGAATCTGTCAGAGATGAGATGGATGAACTAGATGAGAAAGGAAGGGAAGGAAGAAGGACAATGAATTCAGGCAGAGCAAAATTGTAAGAAATGCTAAGCAGTAACAAAGCATGGGTTGCATGTGTGAGACAATCCTTGTGACAATGGGTTGGAACCAAAGGAAGTTGATTTGGAAAGTTAGTTTAGGGGACTGGGGTTATGGCTCAGCAGTAGAGCGCTCGCCTCGCACATGCAAGGCCCTGGGTTCGAATCTCAGCACCACATAAAAATAAATAAATAAAATAAAATTATTTTAAAAAATCCAAATGATAATCATTTCAAAAAAACAAAAAGAAAGAAAGTTAGTTTAGGACCAGATGAGATGGGACATGGCAGTAGGCTACAGAGTTTAAAAATACTTGTATGTAACAAAGAATCATAGGAAATTATGAACAGAGTGTGGGGATGTGACGGTGCCATGATCACATATGTGCTTCAGGAAATTGAGTAGAAAAGCACTGTTGGAGACTGACTGGAAGAGGGAGTGGCTGTGGGTCAGCAGATCACGCTAATGGCTATAGTAATGGTCCAGGCAGAATAACTGAGTGACCAAATTTGAGTAATAACTGTGCCAATGAGGTAAGGAGACCACTATAAGGTAGCAGTGGAGAAGCAAATATAGAGGTAGAATCAAAAATTACACAAGCTTTATTGATGCAAAAGATTTGGAACATAGTGATATCATTAATAGAAATAATTACATTTGATCAGCCAGAGGATTTGGACTTTCAAATTCCAGAGAAAAAGTATAAAAATTATCAAAAGGAGGCAGGAAGAGAAAGGAAGGAGAAAGACCTAGACTCTGAACGGGCCTAGACTTCCACACATATGGGTTGTAACAGAAGTTGTAAGGACTACATGAGGAAATGACTGATAGATGTATTTAAGAGAAGGTCCGAAGAGCCTCAAATTTGAAATGCTGAAGAAGAGATTTGAGAGTAAAATTAATCTCAAAAGTAGGATGAGAAGCAGGAGATAAAATATCATGGAAACCAACAGAAGAAATAAATCAAGAGGGATTGTAAAAGCTTGATAGAAAACAAAAATGTTGAAGATGAACTGAGTTGTCATTGCATTTGGTTGGAGACTGAAATTCACAGAAAGAGAACCGTTACTGGCCAATGACACAGAAGTCAAAGAATGGGATTTGGAAATAATTGATTTGGGGGAGGAGTGGTTAGAGAATACATAGAGGTGACTAGTGTAACCAGTATAAAATTGAAGGGGACTTTTTTAACTTCCAGAAAACTTGGCAATATCTGGAATCATATTAGCTGTCACCATGGCAGGGCAGGGTGCCTTCTGGAGACACTTAGTTAGTAGAGGGGCAGGGATGCTTTACTCATCCTGCAATGCATAGGAGAGATGCCACACGCACAAAATATTATTTGTCCCAAATGTCAATCATGCTGAGGGTCAGAAACTTTGGAACAGAATGAAAGGAGAGACATGTTGTAGGGTTGGGAGAACAAGATCATAGGTGAATTTCTTACTTTGACAATAGGTAATGTTTGTAGATGGCATTGAAGTAAGTACTAGAGGGGAAACATTAAATATTAATTGAGAGAAGGTTTAATGGGTGAAACAATACCCCAAGTGAGATGCATGTGAGTTCCAACCAAGTACAACAAAGAAGGACTTTGCCTGGGAGAGGTTCCCTCTCTCTAGTAGTATGCCTAATCCATCAGTTCTCCAAACACATCTCTGTCCATGTTCATTCACAATTCTCATTTCCCTTCTCACTCAATGTAAGACTATAGTAGTCATTATACCCACTCTTTAGACACGACTTTTTCCCATTGTGTTAAACTATAATACCACCAAATATTGGTGAAATTTTATGACCCCACTTGGATTTTATGGCACCAAATCTCAAAATGGTTCTTAACATTATCAGCCTTTCTTCAAACTTCCTATCTCCTGAATTTTTTTTTCCCTTTTCCCTCCCTCAATCTCAGATAATGACACAGCCTCAAATCTCACTTGGAAAATAGAAACAAAAGCTCTCTGGTGTTCCTCTCACCTCGTCTTGTCACTTCCCTGCTCTACTTCCACATCTCTGCCTCTCCTCTGGTTGCAATAAAGTACCTGCATTGGCCCTCATCAAAGGCCAACTGCTTTGTTTACATTCTATAGTCTCTCTCCCCTCCCTTCATATACTTTTCTTCATACACTCATCATTACCAAAATTATATTATTCATTTATTTATTTTTGATAGTTATCTCTTCACAATTAGAGTTTGATCTTTAAAAAGGTAGGACATTTATCTCTTTTATTTCCTGCTGCATTCCAAGGACCTAAAACAGTGTCTGACAAAATAGGTTCATTTTTCTATATTTAATGAACAAAAATGCAAAAAAAATAAAAAGAGTATTGAAAAATATATTTTCTTTTTCTTGGTGGGGGATGGAAGATTGAGAGGATATATTTTGAGTAAGATTAAAGTTGTAGATATTCAGATTATCTGACCTCTATTTGGGGACCTTAGCCTATTCATCTGGGTTTTGTCCATCAATCACAATGCTTTACTAACTCACAATGGGTACTTACTAAATATATCCTCAAGGAACTAGGAAAGCAGGGATGAGGTATTTTGCAGAGGTCAGGGTTGAAGACTAATTGCCATGGATAATTTGATATACCTCAGCCACAGGTGTTATTGACATGCAAGGCCCCCAGGTTCAATTCCTAGCACTTAAAGAAAAAAAGTTTTGTCAAGGTGAATGTGAAAGATTTACTCTAAGTTTATAGCAACATAGAGTACACTAGGCTCTAAGTTCAATCTCCAGAATCACAAACTAACAATAGAAACAAATTCAGCAATTAGTTTAAAAATAAGTAAATAAAAATGTGTGAGTCCCAGCTCCAGGAACACTTAGTTCACAAAGGTCCTCCATCTTGGAAGTTTTGCTATCTCCAAACAATACCAGCTTACTTGACCAAAAGCAGCTCTTAATAAGGAGCCACAGCTAAAGCACATTAAATATTAATAAGTGCATGTTTTCATTAGCATTCTATAGTTCCCTGAGCACCATTTGTAGTTTTCAGATTAAACAGAATCATTCTTGTCTCTGGGGTTAATCTCAGCCTACTGATCATTTTCCAGGTGTAGGACTGGAGGCCTCTGTGAGGTGTCTGTGTGTATCAGGATCAAGCATGACTCTCACACTCATCCACACAAGGGTTGGCAGTAATTGGCGTGTGGGGAGGAAGCACTGGCCTGAAGGACTGAATAATCCCTTGTCAAAGATGTACCTGCCAAGACAATTGAAGCCTGTCTAAAACAACTGGAAAAAAAGAGGGCAACTTTTGTCCCTTGCAGTTTTTTCTTTTTTTTCTTTTTCCGAAAGAAGATAATTCTTAACAGCTGGTAAATTTACCCTTATAATATGAATTATTTGAACACCAAAGAACAGTAAGCTGGATAAAATAAGTTCTTGGAACTTTATGTGCATCGTCTATCATGAACTGAATATTTATGTCCCAAAAGTTCATATGTTGAAACTCTAATCCCCGAAGTGATTGCATTCGGAGGTAAGACCTTTGGGGAGTAGAGTTGGATTAGGTCAAGAGGGAATGAGGGTAGGGCCCTCAAAAAATGAAATTCATGCCTTTATTACAAGAGGAGATTAAAAACTGACTCTCTCCCTCTCTCTCTCTCTCTCTCTCTCTCTCTCTCTCTCTCTCTCTTTCTCCCTCTCCCTCACCTTTCTTTGTTCTCTGTTGTATGAGGGTTCAATAAGAAGATAGCCATCTGTAAAATAGGAGGTGGCTCTATATTATTTGAAGGATACAGAGGATGCCTCTGTAATTATAATGAAATTTGTTCCTGAAAAAATGATTTAGAAATCACTACAGTAAGACACATAATTCTGGAAACTCAGGATAGGGAATTTGGAAGCAAAATAATTATAATATAAGTCAAAATGGTGCAGAATTGACAACCTCTCTAATTGATCCAATAATCCAGTAATCAGAGATTGGAGCCAATTAAAGTTATAGCAAATACAACAAAGTCCTCACACCGACCTCCAGACCTAGAAGGGCATTACCCAAGAAATATGATAGAGTGAGAAATTATACAACGGAGATGATACAAGTGCCAACTTGCGGTCACTCCAAAGTCTCTGTTGGAAGGTTCCCTGAGAAACAATAAGATAACACCCAGACCCTGGAAGTTAGAACCCATAGATTAAAAGTCAGTGAAATGAAGTTTCATCCAGTCCACTTCACCTCTATACCTACCTTCTTCTCCATATTTGGGAAGAGGAAAGAAACAAGAAATTCTATATCTCCAAATGGCTCTGTCAAAAAGAGAACAGACAAGTTATGATGTTTGTACATCTGTGGGAGCAAGACAAGATGGTGCCCCAGGTAGGACTGACTATTTCAAAACTAATTCAGTAGAAAAATGAGCATACTTTCCATGATTACTAGGACATTGTGCAGCCACTGGAGGCTCAGTAAAAGAGATTTGCAGAGATAACAAATTAAATAATGAACTTCCTTGGAATCCGAAGCTGTCTTCTAATTAGTAGTTTGCTGGCTATTATAAGTAACTTTCCTTTTTCTTGCAAAGAAAGATTTTTTATTATGTATGTTAATAGGTTTTTCTAAACCAATATAAACAACTCATCCTAAAGTTCTCATTCCAGAAATATTTATCAAATAGATCCATGTACATTTCATGAAAGGCATTGTTTCAAATGCTGGGGATGCAGATTGTAATTACAGGTACCATGACTCTCCCACATGAAAATTCAGGGAGATAATTTAGCAAGAAAGTATGCCGTCATAATGTGAAGGTGTGTGAAGACAGCATACAAGAGGGACCCAGACCTGGACACAAAGCAAGATGTCCAGGACAAAATGTTACCTCAACTCATTCTGGAAGTTGAATGGGTATGAATTAAATGTAGAAAATATGAGGAAAGAATTATCGGTATAGAAGAAAGAGCATGTGCGATGTATAAAAATAGAATCGTGGAACACTTGAGGTATATAAGTTTGGTGGGATTGACTAGTTGCATACAAGAAGGTTGCAGTAGAAGCAAATGGAGAATGGAGAGAGATGAGATGGGAGAGATATAGATCATGCAGAACCATGGAAGCCTAGGTCAGGCCAAGGAACTTCATCATAAGGCCCCTCTGCTCCCCAGAGTCCTTTCAACATTTACTAATGTGCCAAGACTTTAACAGTTGATTCACTTCCTGGTATTGTCATCTTGTCATGTGTGGGTTGCCTGTCATCAAAGACTATATAAGCACATAGGGGCATACTTCTTTGGTGCTCCCAACCACATTTAGAACAAATAGGAGTTTGGTCACTATTTCTACTTTAGTAATTAATCTTAGTGAATGTTTCATAATGTCCAACTCACTGTTGTGAATCAGATGTAGTGAATCTCCCTGAGGATGAGATTATCAAGGCTTGGGGACAGCAGGAGGAGTCAAGGTTTAAGGTAGCTAAAGAATGTAATAGCATAATTATTAAATGCAAATTAAAATAATAACATATGCTGACTCTTTACAATGGGCTAATCAGTATTCTAAGATCTCTACATGTATGCAATCACTTATTTCTCAAAATGAACCATCTCCCACCTTCCAGATAAGGAGACAAAGGTACAGAGAAGGCAAATAGCTCACCCACAGTCACAAAAAAATAAGTGCCAAAGCTGAGCCTCAGAAAGAACCTTCTAGCTCCTCAGTCCACACTTCATCCCTGGATGACACAGCATCACTAGAATAGAACCAGCAAAAATATACACAGAAAGGAGCAGGGAGGGAGGCACTGAAACATTAACCATGTCCACCTCTTGGAGATAAGATTTTATGGGGTTTGTTTCTTTTAATTAACTATATAATACTGTTTAAATTATCTTTGTTTCATAATCAGAGTAGTGAATAATATAAAGGTTGTAGAATTCCACAACATCAATCAAAATGATACTTCAGAAATGCTAAACTTCAAGGCCTTCTTTGTAAAAATCTACCAAATGAAGTGGGACAACATGGTCATGTCATTCACCCAGGGTCTGATCTTTGCCAGGCTGTTCTAGGCACTAAGCACTAGTGGTCAAAACCACGAGAGCAACGTCCCTTGGTAAAACATTTATCTTAATGGGAAAAAAACTGGAGATAACAAATAGAATAAAAGACAGTGCGAAATAGAAAGGAGTAGCTGAAAATAAAGCAGGAAAAGACTGGAGAGGGTTGGAGGGGCAGCCTCTGTGGGGACGGGGTGTGTGTGTGTGAGGGGGGAAGGGACCTCTGAGGAGGCAATTTTCCAGGGCAAGCCTCTAAGGAGCTTAGGGAAGAGCAACCTGCAGAATCACCAGCTCCAGGAGGCTCCAGGTGAGCCCTGTCTGTGGACAAGCAAGAGAGCTAGTGTGGCCAGAGCCCAGAGAGGGAAAATAAATAAACAATCAAAATGTATTGTGTCCGTGTATAACTAAAAATATTTTTAAAAGAAGTACATCCTGACAACCGTGTCAAGAAGATGGTGATGGCATAGAGTTTGTGGAATCAGAGTGGAGATGGGGAAAGTTGTGGGATTTGCTGAAGGAATGAATGAGAATACTTAGAGAAGGAGGCCTGAAGGGTTTGGGGCCTGAGTAACTGATAGAACTGAAAATCAAACCTGAGGCTCTTGACTTCAAATAGAGCTCTTGATGCCCCTCCATGATGGTGGAGAACATTGAAAGAATTCTCACCATTTAACTCCAGAGAATAACACTGATGCAGAACTTCATAGTTAATAGTTTACCTGACTTTTGTTTTAAAAGGAAAAGCAGTGGGGGGTGGGGGAAAGCATTAGAAGGATTTTACATTTCCTTTGTTTCCCCAGCCCCCGCCCCTTAGAACTCAGTATAAATGTAATTATGGCTTAAAAGCCTTAGAGAGGCAATAACAATTTCATACATGCATTGAAGGCCTCAGGATTTATGCTCCTGGCTAAACAGTAGCAGCCATTTTAAATCCTTTCCTTTCTGGGGTAAGAATGGCAACGTTTTTCTTATTTAAGCTCCTGGCTTGGTAAACTCAGGTTTTAGCAGAAACATACTGCACCAGCTGTAGTCGCGGTGTGAACATAGCAAGCCCGAGAGCTGCTGCTTTCAGATTCTCCAAATAGCTTTTGGATAGTATGCTCGCTCAGGCTAGACAGATTTCATTTGTTCACCTTGTCTTCATCTGGCACTTTCTTCCCTGTCCTCTGAGATTCTGGCAAGTGCAGAAACTGATCTTAGTT
Source organism: Marmota marmota marmota (assembly GCF_001458135.2). Taxonomy (NCBI): domain Eukaryota; kingdom Metazoa; phylum Chordata; class Mammalia; order Rodentia; family Sciuridae; genus Marmota; species Marmota marmota. The sequence continues at coordinate 10,597,533 of NW_025999999.1, read as the reverse complement.
GGTCTTTTCAAAAGCAGATTTGGAAAGAAATTATTGTTTCCGATGAGACACCACTGTAGGGCCCTTTCCTGGGGACCTGGATGAAAAAAGCCCCCAGTTTCCCTCCTGGGTTCAAAAGTTCCACTTGTACTCAACCAGCATATAAATTCTATTGGAAAACCATCACTAAACCAAATGCATCCAATCTAAGCCCAGGATCATTCCCATGTTAGAATGTGAATCTATTACCTATAATAACCTTTTGAATCTTCATTTCTTACGGCTCCAAGAGTAATGATGATTTTTCCCCCCAGTTCTTTCTAATGCCACATTTATTAGTGCCATTACTGGGGTAATAGCCGGTGGAAAAGAATGGAAGCATTTTATTTCTCATCTTTCATTCACTCTCCTTGATAGTGAATATGGAGCTCAATTAAAGGAACATTGTTCTGGGTTGGAGAGGACAATGGGCTCTTTATGGCCCCCCTCAGTGAACAAGCAAGGCTGGGCAGTGACCTTGCTCTTCATCAGAAAAGCCCTCCTCTTGGAGGCTTTTTTTGCATTTTTTCATATCACACTTCTGGGAATCCCAGAGACTGGGCCAATTTCTTAAGAAGGATAAGAATGCAGTCTCTAAGCATCAATCACCAAGTCATTGTTTTTAACAATATCCTGCTGAGTCCAGTAAGTTCCAACCTTTGGTGGGAGGGAGGAAGAGCTTCTGGCTTCCTGTGGAAGACTGGCAGAAGACTTTGCAAAATTATAAAAAATAGAGCAAACCTGTAAAAGCAGGTGGAATGCCACCAGTCACTATTCCTGGGAAACTCATTTCCCCTCCCTTCCCACTGACTTTATAGTTACTCCAAGTTCACATAGAGGTGGGTGGAAGGAAATCAGATGTTTATTTTTGGGGGGTGAGTCCCCTGGTCCAGCTTCTGAGGATATAGGAGTATTGATGGATTTGGGGTCAGGAAGAACAGGCAAGAAAAAGGGTTGATTTGGAAGTACCTGACTCTGTCCCTCTGGATGGCCTAGTCTGGGGAGCTGCATTCTAGATAGCCAAAGAACCACAGGATCTTAAGCAGAAATCTAAGCATAACTGCAGCAAAGCAAGTTTTACTAGAGGAGGATAAGAGGGATAGTAGTTATGAAAAAAAATTGAGTTTTTAAATGAGATAGACTCTGATCAACTATTGATTTCTGCCACATACTGGCATGGGACCTTGGGCAAGTAACTCAACCTGAGTTTCAGATTCCTGATTAATAATAAAAGTATCTAAGTCATAAAGTTATTGACATGATTAAAATATTCACACACTAGGTCCAGCACACAGTAAGTATTTAATAAATGGCAGACAGCATCCTCATCGTCACCGTTAACAATAATAGATTCACAGCCATAGTACATTGGGGTTGGATATGACAGAGGGAGAATAGGAAGGATAACTTATCTATAATGGAGACAAAAAGCCTTGGAAAAGAGAAACAAGTCCATTTAAGCAATATGAAAGTGCCCCCATAAAGATTACCAAAAGTGTGGCACTGGGCCAAACCACTTGAAAGATTCTTTTACTCATCAAGCTCCCAGGGACCTTGGAGGTCACATAGTGAAGAAAAAAAAAAATTTTTAAGATGATATTTCTGTCTCTCTGATTCTATTTCCATCTAGAAGAATCGATAGGGAGTGGAGGCACACTAAAAGGTTCCAGGAAGTCTCATCTCCAAGCTTTTCTAAGTCAACAGCTTATCATTATTAGAGTCATGGTTATACTGACATTTTATGCACCAAAGTACACACTCAAAAGAGAAGGGACTCCCTGCCTTCTGCTCATCACAAAGCAACAAAGGGAAGCTCAGATTTGGGGAAAGAGCTGAATATATTAGTAAGGCCCTGCACTGAGAAAGTAGAGAAAATGAGGGATGCCACCAGACACGATTTCAGTGTGTGAAGTTGCCTCCTGAGACAAGCACACTAGTTTATAAGGCTCAGTTTCCTCATCTGTAAAGTAGAAGATGGTAAAACAGAGAAACATAAAGAGGTGGTGCCAGTGAGGGTGCATTTTTCTGGCAGCTTGGAAATGCTGCGTGGAGGCAGGATGAGAGGGATCGTTTCACGGGGGGGGGGG